>NW_027371039.1:0-31185 GCF_046119375.1 Phyllobates terribilis | reverse complement strand
CAATGGCAAAAATCAATGAATATTGTAAATGCACAAACAGTAATATCTCCACATTGCACGGTGCAATTCTGAAATTTTTAGCTTTTTCCTGTTAATCCTAGCATGATAAAGAAGATTCAAAGAGAGTGAGATGCCAGCTCCTTTCATTCAGTCAGTAGCTTCAAACATTTCTGGACGTTTTTCAATGGCAAAAATCAATGAATATTGTAAATGCACAAACAGTAATATCTCCACATTGCAAGGTGCAATTCTGAAATTTTTTGCTTTTTCCTGCTAATCCTAGCATGATAAAGAAGATTCAAAGAGAGTGAGATGCCAGCTCCTTTCATTCAGTCAGTAGCTTCAAACATTTCTGGTATATGAAAAACATGTTTTTCAATGGCAAAAATCAATGAATATTGTAAATGCACAAACAGTAATATCTCCACATTGCACGGTGCAATTCTGAAATTTTTAGCTTTTTCCTGTTAATCCTAGCATGATAAAGAAGATTCAAAGAGAGTGAGATGCCAGCTCCTTTCATTCAGTCAGTAGCTTCAAACATTTCTGGTATATGAAAAACATGTTTTTCAATGGCAAAAATCAATGAATATTGTAAATGCACAAACAGTAATATCTCCACATTGCACGGTGCAATTCTGAAATTTTTTGCTTTTTCCTGCTAATCCTAGCATGATAAAGAAGATTCAAAGAGAGTGAGATGCCAGCTCCTTTCATTCAGTCAGTAGCTTCAAACATTTCTGGTATATGAAAAACATGTTTTTCAATGGCAAAAATCAATGAATATTGTAAATGCACAAACAGTAATATCTCCACATTGCACGGTGCAATTCTGAAATTTTTAGCTTTTTCCTGCTAATCCTAGCATGATAAAGAAGATTCAAAGAGAGTGAGATGCCAGCTCCTTTCATTCAGTCAGTAGCTTCAAACATTTCTGGTATATGAAAAACATGTTTTTCAATGGCAAAAATCAATGAATATTGTAAATGCACAAACAGTAATATCTCCACATTGCACGGTGCAATTCTGAAATTTTTAGCTTTTTCCTGTTAATCCTAGCATGATAAAGAAGATTCAAAGAGAGTGAGATGCCAGCTCCTTTCATTCAGTCAGTAGCTTCAAACATTTCTGGACGTTTTTCAATGGCAAAAATCAATGAATATTGTAAATGCACAAACAGTAATATCTCCACATTGCAAGGTGCAATTCTGAAATTTTTAGCTTTTTCCTGTTAATCCTAGCATGATAAAGAAGATTCAAAGAGAGTGAGATGCCAGCTCCTTTCATTCAGTCAGTAGCTTCAAACATTTCTGGTATATGAAAAACATGTTTTTCAATGGCAAAAATCAATGAATATTGTAAATGCACAAACAGTAATATCTCCACATTGCAAGGTGCAATTCTGAAATTTTTAGCTTTTTCCTGCTAATCCTAGCATGATAAAGAAGATTCAAAGAGAGTGAGATGCCAGCTCCTTTCATTCAGTCAGTAGCTTCAAACATTTCTGGTATATGAAAAACATGTTTTTCAATGGCAAAAATCAATGAATATTGTAAATGCACAAACAGTAATATCTCCACATTGCAAGGTGCAATTCTGAAATTTTTTGCTTTTTCCTGTTAATCCTAGCATGATAAAGAAGATTCAAAGAGAGTGAGATGCCAGCTCCTTTCATTCAGTCAGTAGCTTCAAACATTTCTGGTATATGAAAAACATGTTTTTCAATGGCAAAAATCAATGAATATTGTAAATGCACAAACAGTAATATCTCCACATTGCACGGTGCAATTCTGAAATTTTTTGCTTTTTCCTGCTAATCCTAGCATGATAAAGAAGATTCAAAGAGAGTGAGATGCCAGCTCCTTTCATTCAGTCAGTAGCTTCAAACATTTCTGGACGTTTTTCAATGGCAAAAATCAATGAATATTGTAAATGCACAAACAGTAATATCTCCACATTGCAAGGTGCAATTCTGAAATTTTTAGCTTTTTCCTGTTAATCCTAGCATGATAAAGAAGATTCAAAGAGAGTGAGATGCCAGCTCCTTTCATTCAGTCAGTAGCTTCAAACATTTCTGGTATATGAAAAACATGTTTTTCAATGGCAAAAATCAATGAATATTGTAAATGCACAAACAGTAATATCTCCACATTGCAAGGTGCAATTCTGAAATTTTTTGCTTTTTCCTGCTAATCCTAGCATGATAAAGAAGATTCAAAGAGAGTGAGATGCCAGCTCCTTTCATTCAGTCAGTAGCTTCAAACATTTCTGGTATATGAAAAACATGTTTTTCAATGGCAAAAATCAATGAATATTGTAAATTCACAAACAGTAATATCTCCACATTGCACGGTGCAATTCTGAAATTTTTAGCTTTTTCCTGTTAATCCTAGCATGATAAAGAAGATTCAAAGAGAGTGAGATGCCAGCTCCTTTCATTCAGTCAGTAGCTTCAAACATTTCTGGTATATGAAAAACATGTTTTTCAATGGCAAAAATCAATGAATATTGTAAATGCACAAACAGTAATATCTCCACATTGCACGGTGCAATTCTGAAATTTTTTGCTTTTTCCTGCTAATCCTAGCATGATAAAGAAGATTCAAAGAGAGTGAGATGCCAGCTCCTTTCATTCAGTCAGTAGCTTCAAACATTTCTGGTATATGAAAAACATGTTTTTCAATGGCAAAAATCAATGAATATTGTAAATGCACAAACAGTAATATCTCCACATTGCACGGTGCAATTCTGAAATTTTTAGCTTTTTCCTGTTAATCCTAGCATGATAAAGAAGATTCAAAGAGAGTGAGATGCCAGCTCCTTTCATTCAGTCAGTAGCTTCAAACATTTCTGGTATATGAAAAACATGTTTTTCAATGGCAAAAATCAATGAATATTGTAAATGCACAAACAGTAATATCTCCACATTGCACGGTGCAATTCTGAAATTTTTTGCTTTTTCCTGTTAATCCTAGCATGATAAAGAAGATTCAAAGAGAGTGAGATGCCAGCTCCTTTCATTCAGTCAGTAGCTTCAAACATTTCTGGTATATGAAAAACATGTTTTTCAATGGCAAAAATCAATGAATATTGTAAATGCACAAACAGTAATATCTCCACATTGCAAGGTGCAATTCTGAAATTTTTTGCTTTTTCCTGCTAATCCTAGCATGATAAAGAAGATTCTAAGAGAGTGAGATGCCAGCTCCTTTCATTCAGTCAGTAGCTTCAAACATTTCTGGTATATGAAAAACATGTTTTTCAATGGCAAAAATCAATGAATATTGTAAATGCACAAACAGTAATATCTCCACATTGCACGGTGCAATTCTGAAATTTTTAGCTTTTTCCTGTTAATCCTAGCATGATAAAGAAGATTCAAAGAGAGTGAGATGCCAGCTCCTTTCATTCAGTCAGTAGCTTCAAACATTTCTGGTATATGAAAAACATGTTTTTCAATGGCAAAAATCAATGAATATTGTAAATGCACAAACAGTAATATCTCCACATTGCACGGTGCAATTCTGAAATTTTTTGCTTTTTCCTGCTAATCCTAGCATGATAAAGAAGATTCAAAGAGAGTGAGATGCCAGCTCCTTTCATTCAGTCAGTAGCTTCAAACATTTCTGGTATATGAAAAACATGTTTTTCAATGGCAAAAATCAATGAATATTGTAAATGCACAAACAGTAATATCTCCACATTGCACGGTGCAATTCTGAAATTTTTAGCTTTTTCCTGTTAATCCTAGCATGATAAAGAAGATTCAAAGAGAGTGAGATGCCAGCTCCTTTCATTCAGTCAGTAGCTTCAAACATTTCTGGTATATGAAAAACATGTTTTTCAATGGCAAAAATCAATGAATATTGTAAATGCACAAACAGTAATATCTCCACATTGCACGGTGCAATTCTGAAATTTTTTGCTTTTTCCTGTTAATCCTAGCATGATAAAGAAGATTCAAAGAGAGTGAGATGCCAGCTCCTTTCATTCAGTCAGTAGCTTCAAACATTTCTGGTATATGAAAAACATGTTTTTCAATGGCAAAAATCAATGAATATTGTAAATGCACAAACAGTAATATCTCCACATTGCACGGTGCAATTCTGAAATTTTTAGCTTTTTCCTGTTAATCCTAGCATGATAAAGAAGATTCAAAGAGAGTGAGATGCCAGCTCCTTTCATTCAGTCAGTAGCTTCAAACATTTCTGGACGTTTTTCAATGGCAAAAATCAATGAATATTGTAAATGCACAAACAGTAATATCTCCACATTGCACGGTGCAATTCTGAAATTTTTAGCTTTTTCCTGTTAATCCTAGCATGATAAAGAAGATTCAAAGAGAGTGAGATGCCAGCTCCTTTCATTCAGTCAGTAGCTTCAAACATTTCTGGTATATGAAAAACATGTTTTTCAATGGCAAAAATCAATGAATATTGTAAATGCACAAACAGTAATATCTCCACATTGCACGGTGCAATTCTGAAATTTTTTGCTTTTTCCTGCTAATCCTAGCATGATAAAGAAGATTCAAAGAGAGTGAGATGCCAGCTCCTTTCATTCAGTCAGTAGCTTCAAACATTTCTGGTATATGAAAAACATGTTTTTCAATGGCAAAAATCAATGAATATTGTAAATGCACAAACAGTAATATCTCCACATTGCAAGGTGCAATTCTGAAATTTTTAGCTTTTTCCTGTTAATCCTAGCATGATAAAGAAGATTCAAAGAGAGTGAGATGCCAGCTCCTTTCATTCAGTCAGTAGCTTCAAACATTTCTGGTATATGAAAAACATGTTTTTCAATGGCAAAAATCAATGAATATTGTAAATGCACAAACAGTAATATCTCCACATTGCAAGGTGCAATTCTGAAAGTTTTTGCTTTTTCCTGCTAATCCTAGCATGATAAAGAAGATTCAAAGAGAGTGAGATGCCAGCTCCTTTCATTCAGTCAGTAGCTTCAAACATTTCTGGTATATGAAAAACATGTTTTTCAATGGCAAAAATCAATGAATATTGTAAATGCACAAACAGTAATATCTCCACATTGCAAGGTGCAATTCTGAAATTTTTAGCTTTTTCCTGTTAATCCTAGCATGATAAAGAAGATTCAAAGAGAGTGAGATGCCAGCTCCTTTCATTCAGTCAGTAGCTTCAAACATTTCTGGTATATGAAAAACATGTTTTTCAATGGCAAAAATCAATGAATATTGTAAATGCACAAACAGTAATATCTCCACATTGCACGGTGCAATTCTGAAATTTTTTGCTTTTTCCTGCTAATCCTAGCATGATAAAGAAGATTCAAAGAGAGTGAGATGCCAGCTCCTTTCATTCAGTCAGTAGCTTCAAACATTTCTGGACGTTTTTCAATGGCAAAAATCAATGAATATTGTAAATGCACAAACAGTAATATCTCCACATTGCAAGGTGCAATTCTGAAATTTTTTGCTTTTTCCTGTTAATCCTAGCATGATAAAGAAGATTCAAAGAGAGTGAGATGCCAGCTCCTTTCATTCAGTCAGTAGCTTCAAACATTTCTGGTATATGAAAAACATGTTTTTCAATGGCAAAAATCAATGAATATTGTAAATGCACAAACAGTAATATCTCCACATTGCAAGGTGCAATTCTGAAATTTTTTGCTTTTTCCTGCTAATCCTAGCATGATAAAGAAGATTCAAAGAGAGTGAGATGCCAGCTCCTTTCATTCAGTCAGTAGCTTCAAACATTTCTGGTATATGAAAAACATGTTTTTCAATGGCAAAAATCAATGAATATTGTAAATGCACAAACAGTAATATCTCCACATTGCACGGTGCAATTCAGAAATTTTTAGCTTTTTCCTGTTAATCCTAGCATGATAAAGAAGATTCAAAGAGAGTGAGATGCCAGCTCCTTTCATTCAGTCAGTAGCTTCAAACATTTCTGGTATATGAAAAACATGTTTTTCAATGGCAAAAATCAATGAATATTGTAAATGCACAAACAGTAATATCTCCACATTGCACGGTGCAATTCTGAAATTTTTTGCTTTTTCCTGCTAATCCTAGCATGATAAAGAAGATTCAAAGAGAGTGAGATGCCAGCTCCTTTCATTCAGTCAGTAGCTTCAAACATTTCTGGTATATGAAAAACATGTTTTTCAATGGCAAAAATCAATGAATATTGTAAATGCACAAACAGTAATATCTCCACATTGCACGGTGCAATTCTGAAATTTTTTGCTTTTTCCTGCTAATCCTAGCATGATAAAGAAGATTCAAAGAGAGTGAGATGCCAGCTCCTTTCATTCAGTCAGTAGCTTCAAACATTTCTGGACGTTTTTCAATGGCAAAAATCAATGAATATTGTAAATGCACAAACAGTAATATCTCCACATTGCAAGGTGCAATTCTGAAATTTTTAGCTTTTTCCTGTTAATCCTAGCATGATAAAGAAGATTCAAAGAGAGTGAGATGCCAGCTCCTTTCATTCAGTCAGTAGCTTCAAACATTTCTGGTATATGAAAAACATGTTTTTCAATGGCAAAAATCAATGAATATTGTAAATGCACAAACAGTAATATCTCCACATTGCAAGGTGCAATTCTGAAATTTTTAGCTTTTTCCTGTTAATCCTAGCATGATAAAGAAGATTCAAAGAGAGTGAGATGCCAGCTCCTTTCATTCAGTCAGTAGCTTCAAACATTTCTGGTATATGAAAAACATGTTTTTCAATGGCAAAAATCAATGAATATTGTAAATGCACAAACAGTAATATCTCCACATTGCACGGTGCAATTCTGAAATTTTTTGCTTTTTCCTGTTAATCCTAGCATGATAAAGAAGATTCAAAGAGAGTGAGATGCCAGCTCCTTTCATTCAGTCAGTAGCTTCAAACATTTCTGGTATATGAAAAACATGTTTTTCAATGGCAAAAATCAATGAATATTGTAAATGCACAAACAGTAATATCTCCACATTGCAAGGTGCAATTCTGAAATTTTTAGCTTTTTCCTGCTAATCCTAGCATGATAAAGAAGATTCAAAGAGAGTGAGATGCCAGCTCCTTTCATTCAGTCAGTAGCTTCAAACATTTCTGGTATATGAAAAACATGTTTTTCAATGGCAAAAATCAATGAATATTGTAAATGCACAAACAGTAATATCTCCACATTGCAAGGTGCAATTCTGAAATTTTTAGCTTTTTCCTGCTAATCCTAGCATGATAAAGAAGATTCAAAGAGAGTGAGATGCCAGCTCCTTTCATTCAGTCAGTAGCTTCAAACATTTCTGGTATATGAAAAACATGTTTTTCAATGGCAAAAATCAATGAATATTGTAAATGCACAAACAGTAATATCTCCACATTGCACGGTGCAATTCTGAAATTTTTTGCTTTTTCCTGCTAATCCTAGCATGATAAAGAAGATTCAAAGAGAGTGAGATGCCAGCTCCTTTCATTCAGTCAGTAGCTTCAAACATTTCTGGTATATGAAAAACATGTTTTTCAATGGCAAAAATCAATGAATATTGTAAATGCACAAACAGTAATATCTCCACATTGCAAGGTGCAATTCTGAAATTTTTAGCTTTTTCCTGCTAATCCTAGCATGATAAAGAAGATTCAAAGAGAGTGAGATGCCAGCTCCTTTCATTCAGTCAGTAGCTTCAAACATTTCTGGACGTTTTTCAATGGCAAAAATCAATGAATATTGTAAATGCACAAACAGTAATATCTCCACATTGCACGGTGCAATTCTGAAATTTTTTGCTTTTTCCTGTTAATCCTAGCATGATAAAGAAGATTCAAAGAGAGTGAGATGCCAGCTCCTTTCATTCAGTCAGTAGCTTCAAACATTTCTGGTATATGAAAAACATGTTTTTCAATGGCAAAAATCAATGAATATTGTAAATGCACAAACAGTAATATCTCCACATTGCAAGGTGCAATTCTGAAATTTTTTGCTTTTTCCTGCTAATCCTAGCATGATAAAGAAGATTCAAAGAGAGTGAGATGCCAGCTCCTTTCATTCAGTCAGTAGCTTCAAACATTTCTGGACGTTTTTCAATGGCAAAAATCAATGAATATTGTAAATGCACAAACAGTAATATCTCCACATTGCACGGTGCAATTCTGAAATTTTTAGCTTTTTCCTGTTAATCCTAGCATGATAAAGAAGATTCAAAGAGAGTGAGATGCCAGCTCCTTTCATTCAGTCAGTAGCTTCAAACATTTCTGGTATATGAAAAACATGTTTTTCAATGGCAAAAATCAATGAATATTGTAAATGCACAAACAGTAATATCTCCACATTGCAAGGTGCAATTCTGAAATTTTTTGCTTTTTCCTGCTAATCCTAGCATGATAAAGAAGATTCAAAAAGAGTGAGATGCCAGCTCCTTTCATTCAGTCAGAAGCTTCAAACATTTCTGGTATATGAAAAACATGTTTTTCAATGGCAAAAATCAATGAATATTGTAAATGCACAAACAGTAATATCTCCACATTGCACGGTGCAATTCTGAAATTTTTTGCTTTTTCCTGTTAATCCTAGCATGATAAAGAAGATTCAAAGAGAGTGAGATGCCAGCTCCTTTCATTCAGTCAGTAGCTTCAAACATTTCTGGTATATGAAAAACATGTTTTTCAATGGCAAAAATCAATGAATATTGTAAATGCACAAACAGTAATATCTCCACATTGCACGGTGCAATTCTGAAATTTTTTGCTTTTTCCTGCTAATCCTAGCATGATAAAGAAGATTCAAAGAGAGTGAGATGCCAGCTCCTTTCATTCAGTCAGTAGCTTCAAACATTTCTGGACGTTTTTCAATGGCAAAAATCAATGAATATTGTAAATGCACAAACAGTAATATCTCCACATTGCACGGTGCAATTCTGAAATTTTTTGCTTTTTCCTGTTAATCCTAGCATGATAAAGAAGATTCAAAGAGAGTGAGATGCCAGCTCCTTTCATTCAGTCAGTAGCTTCAAACATTTCTGGTATATGAAAAACATGTTTTTCAATGGCAAAAATCAATGAATATTGTAAATGCACAAACAGTAATATCTCCACATTGCACGGTGCAATTCTGAAATTTTTTGCTTTTTCCTGCTAATCCTAGCATGATAAAGAAGATTCAAAGAGAGTGAGATGCCAGCTCCTTTCATTCAGTCAGTAGCTTCAAACATTTCTGGACGTTTTTCAATGGCAAAAATCAATGAATATTGTAAATGCACAAACAGTAATATCTCCACATTGCACGGTGCAATTCTGAAATTTTTTGCTTTTTCCTGCTAATCCTAGCATGATAAAGAAGATTCAAAGAGAGTGAGATGCCAGCTCCTTTCATTCAGTCAGTAGCTTCAAACATTTCTGGTATATGAAAAACATGTTTTTCAATGGCAAAAATCAATGAATATTGTAAATGCACAAACAGTAATATCTCCACATTGCAAGGTGCAATTCTGAAATTTTTAGCTTTTTCCTGCTAATCCTAGCATGATAAAGAAGATTCAAAGAGAGTGAGATGCCAGCTCCTTTCATTCAGTCAGTAGCTTCAAACATTTCTGGTATATGAAAAACATGTTTTTCAATGGCAAAAATCAATGAATATTGTAAATGCACAAACAGTAATATCTCCACATTGCACGGTGCAATTCTGAAATTTTTTGCTTTTTCCTGCTAATCCTAGCATGATAAAGAAGATTCAAAGAGAGTGAGATGCCAGCTCCTTTCATTCAGTCAGTAGCTTCAAACATTTCTGGTATATGAAAAACATGTTTTTCAATGGCAAAAATCAATGAATATTGTAAATGCACAAACAGTAATATCTCCACATTGCAAGGTGCAATTCTGAAATTTTTAGCTTTTTCCTGCTAATCCTAGCATGATAAAGAAGATTCAAAGAGAGTGAGATGCCAGCTCCTTTCATTCAGTCAGTAGCTTCAAACATTTCTGGACGTTTTTCAATGGCAAAAATCAATGAATATTGTAAATGCACAAACAGTAATATCTCCACATTGCACGGTGCAATTCTGAAATTTTTTGCTTTTTCCTGTTAATCCTAGCATGATAAAGAAGATTCAAAGAGAGTGAGATGCCAGCTCCTTTCATTCAGTCAGTAGCTTCAAACATTTCTGGTATATGAAAAACATGTTTTTCAATGGCAAAAATCAATGAATATTGTAAATGCACAAACAGTAATATCTCCACATTGCAAGGTGCAATTCTGAAATTTTTTGCTTTTTCCTGCTAATCCTAGCATGATAAAGAAGATTCAAAAAGAGTGAGATGCCAGCTCCTTTCATTCAGTCAGTAGCTTCAAACATTTCTGGTATATGAAAAACATGTTTTTCAATGGCAAAAATCAATGAATATTGTAAATGCACAAACAGTAATATCTCCACATTGCACGGTGCAATTCTGAAATTTTTTGCTTTTTCCTGTTAATCCTAGCATGATAAAGAAGATTCAAAGAGAGTGAGATGCCAGCTCCTTTCATTCAGTCAGTAGCTTCAAACATTTCTGGTATATGAAAAACATGTTTTTCAATGGCAAAAATCAATGAATATTGTAAATGCACAAACAGTAATATCTCCACATTGCACGGTGCAATTCTGAAATTTTTTGCTTTTTCCTGCTAATCCTAGCATGATAAAGAAGATTCAAAGAGAGTGAGATGCCAGCTCCTTTCATTCAGTCAGTAGCTTCAAACATTTCTGGACGTTTTTCAATGGCAAAAATCAATGAATATTGTAAATGCACAAACAGTAATATCTCCACATTGCACGGTGCAATTCTGAAATTTTTTGCTTTTTCCTGTTAATCCTAGCATGATAAAGAAGATTCAAAGAGAGTGAGATGCCAGCTCCTTTCATTCAGTCAGTAGCTTCAAACATTTCTGGTATATGAAAAACATGTTTTTCAATGGCAAAAATCAATGAATATTGTAAATGCACAAACAGTAATATCTCCACATTGCACGGTGCAATTCTGAAATTTTTTGCTTTTTCCTGCTAATCCTAGCATGATAAAGAAGATTCAAAGAGAGTGAGATGCCAGCTCCTTTCATTCAGTCAGTAGCTTCAAACATTTCTGGACGTTTTTCAATGGCAAAAATCAATGAATATTGTAAATGCACAAACAGTAATATCTCCACATTGCACGGTGCAATTCTGAAATTTTTTGCTTTTTCCTGCTAATCCTAGCATGATAAAGAAGATTCAAAGAGAGTGAGATGCCAGCTCCTTTCATTCAGTCAGTAGCTTCAAACATTTCTGGACGTTTTTCAGTGGCAAAAATCAATGAATATTGTAAATGCACAAACAGTAATATCTCCACATTGCAAGGTGCAATTCTGAAATTTTTTGCTTTTTCCTGCTAATCCTAGCATGATAAAGAAGATTCAAAGAGAGTGAGATGCCAGGTCCTTTCATTCAGTCAGTAGCTTCAAACATTTCTGGTATATGAAAAACATGTTTTTCAATGGCAAAAATCAATGAATATTGTAAATGCACAAACAGTAATATCTCCACATTGCACGGTGCAATTCTGAAATTTTTAGCTTTTTCCTGTTAATCCTAGCATGATAAAGAAGATTCAAAGAGAGTGAGATGCCAGCTCCTTTCATTCAGTCAGTAGCTTCAAACATTTCTGGTATATGAAAAACATGTTTTTCAATGGCAAAAATCAATGAATATTGTAAATGCACAAACAGTAATATCTCCACATTGCACGGTGCAATTCTGAAATTTTTAGCTTTTTCCTGCTAATCCTAGCATGATAAAGAAGATTCAAAGAGAGTGAGATGCCAGCTCCTTTCATTCAGTCAGCAGCTTCAAACATTTCTGGTATATGAAAAACATGTTTTTCAATGGCAAAAATCAATGAATATTGTAAATGCACAAACAGTAATATCTCCACATTGCACGGTGCAATTCTGAAATTTTTTGCTTTTTCCTGTTAATCCTAGCATGATAAAGAAGATTCAAAGAGAGTGAGATGCCAGCTCCTTTCATTCAGTCAGTAGCTTGAAACATTTCTGGTATATGAAAAACATGTTTTTCAATGGCAAAAATCAATGAATATTGTAAATGCACAAACAGTAATATCTCCACATTGCAAGGTGCAATTCTGAAATTTTTAGCTTTTTCCTGTTAATCCTAGCAAGATAAAGAAGATTCAAAGAGAGTGAGATGCCAGCTCCTTTCATTCAGTCAGTAGCTTCAAACATTTCTGGACGTTTTTCAATGGCAAAAATCAATGAATATTGTAAATGCACAAACAGTAATATCTCCACATTGCAAGGTGCAATTCTGAAATTTTTTGCTTTTTCCTGCTAATCCTAGCATGATAAAGAAGATTCAAAGAGAGTGAGATGCCAGCTCCTTTCATTCAGTCAGTAGCTTCAAACATTTCTGGTATATGAAAAACATGTTTTTCAATGGCAAAAATCAATGAATATTGTAAATGCACAAACAGTAATATCTCCACATTGCAAGGTGCAATTCTGAAATTTTTTGCTTTTTCCTGCTAATCCTAGCATGATAAAGAAGATTCAAAGAGAGTGAGATGCCAGCTCCTTTCATTCAGTCAGTAGCTTCAAACATTTCTGGTATATGAAAAACATGTTTTTCAATGGCAAAAATCAATGAATATTGTAAATGCACAAACAGTAATATCTCCACATTGCAAGGTGCAATTCTGAAATTTTTTGCTTTTTCCTGCTAATCCTAGCATGATAAAGAAGATTCAAAGAGAGTGAGATGCCAGCTCCTTTCATTCAGTCAGTAGCTTCAAACATTTCTGGTATATGAAAAACATGTTTTTCAATGGCAAAAATCAATGAATATTGTAAATGCACAAACAGTAATATCTCCACATTGCACGGTGCAATTCTGAAATTTTTTGCTTTTTCCTGCTAATCCTAGCATGATAAAGAAGATTCAAAGAGAGTGAGATGCCAGCTCCTTTCATTCAGTCAGTAGCTTCAAACATTTCTGGTATATGAAAAACATGTTTTTCAATGGCAAAAATCAATGAATATTGTAAATGCACAAACAGTAATATCTCCACATTGCACGGTGCAATTCTGAAATTTTTTGCTTTTTCCTGCTAATCCTAGCATGATAAAGAAGATTCAAAGAGAGTGAGATGCCAGCTCCTTTCATTCAGTCAGTAGCTTCAAACATTTCTGGTATATGAAAAACATGTTTTTCAATGGCAAAAATCAATGAATATTGTAAATGCACAAACAGTAATATCTCCACATTGCACGGTGCAATTCTGAAATTTTTTGCTTTTTCCTGCTAATCCTAGCATGATAAAGAAGATTCAAAGAGAGTGAGATGCCAGCTCCTTTCATTCAGTCAGTAGCTTCAAACATTTCTGGTATATGAAAAACATGTTTTTCAATGGCAAAAATCAATGAATATTGTAAATGCACAAACAGTAATATCTCCACATTGCACGGTGCAATTCTGAAATTTTTTGCTTTTTCCTGCTAATCCTAGCATGATAAAGAAGATTCAAAGAGAGTGAGATGCCAGCTCCTTTCATTCAGTCAGTAGCTTCAAACATTTCTGGTATATGAAAAACATGTTTTTCAATGGCAAAAATCAATGAATATTGTAAATGCACAAACAGTAATATCTCCACATTGCAAGGTGCAATTCTGAAATTTTTAGCTTTTTCCTGTTAATCCTAGCATGATAAAGAAGATTCAAAGAGAGTGAGATGCCAGCTCCTTTCATTCAGTCAGTAGCTTCAAACATTTCTGGTATATGAAAAACATGTTTTTCAATGGCAAAAATCAATGAATATTGTAAATGCACAAACAGTAATATCTCCACATTGCAAGGTGCAATTCTGAAATTTTTAGCTTTATCCTGTTAATCCTAGCATGATAAAGAAGATTCAAAGAGAGTGAGATGCCAGCTCCTTTCATTCAGTCAGTAGCTTCAAACATTTCTGGACGTTTTTCAATGGCAAAAATCAATGAATATTGTAAATGCACAAACAGTAATATCTCCACATTGCACGGTGCAATTCTGAAATTTTTTGCTTTTTCCTGTTAATCCTAGCATGATAAAGAAGATTCAAAGAGAGTGAGATGCCAGCTCCTTTCATTCAGTCAGTAGCTTCAAACATTTCTGGTATATGAAAAACATGTTTTTCAATGGCAAAAATCAATGAATATTGTAAATGCACAAACAGTAATATCTCCACATTGCAAGGTGCAATTCTGAAATTTTTTGCTTTTTCCTGCTAATCCTAGCATGATAAAGAAGATTCAAAGAGAGTGAGATGCCAGCTCCTTTCATTCAGTCAGTAGCTTCAAACATTTCTGGACGTTTTTCAATGGCAAAAATCAATGAATATTGTAAATGCACAAACAGTAATATCTCCACATTGCACGGTGCAATTCTGAAATTTTTAGCTTTTTCCTGTTAATCCTAGCATGATAAAGAAGATTCAAAGAGAGTGAGATGCCAGCTCCTTTCATTCAGTCAGTAGCTTCAAACATTTCTGGTATATGAAAAACATGTTTTTCAATGGCAAAAATCAATGAATATTGTAAATGCACAAACAGTAATATCTCCACATTGCAAGGTGCAATTCTGAAATTTTTTGCTTTTTCCTGCTAATCCTAGCATGATAAAGAAGATTCAAAGAGAGTGAGATGCCAGCTCCTTTCATTCAGTCAGTAGCTTCAAACATTTCTGGTATATGAAAAACATGTTTTTCAATGGCAAAAATCAATGAATATTGTAAATGCACAAACAGTAATATCTCCACATTGCACGGTGCAATTCTGAAATTTTTTGCTTTTTCCTGCTAATCCTAGCATGATAAAGAAGATTCAAAGAGAGTGAGATGCCAGCTCCTTTCATTCAGTCAGTAGCTTCAAACATTTCTGGTATATGAAAAACATGTTTTTCAATGGCAAAAATCAATGAATATTGTAAATGCACAAACAGTAATATCTCCACATTGCAAGGTGCAATTCTGAAATTTTTTGCTTTTTCCTGCTAATCCTAGCATGATAAAGAAGATTCAAAGAGAGTGAGATGCCAGCTCCTTTCATTCAGTCAGTAGCTTCAAACATTTCTGGTATATGAAAAACATGTTTTTCAATGGCAAAAATCAATGAATATTGTAAATGCACAAACAGTAATATCTCCACATTGCACGGTGCAATTCTGAAATTTTTTGCTTTTTCCTGCTAATCCTAGCATGATAAAGAAGATTCAAAGAGAGTGAGATGCCAGCTCCTTTCATTCAGTCAGTAGCTTCAAACATTTCTGGTATATGAAAAACATGTTTTTCAATGGCAAAAATCAATGAATATTGTAAATGCACAAACAGTAATATCTCCACATTGCACGGTGCAATTCTGAAATTTTTAGCTTTTTCCTGCTAATCCTAGCATGATAAAGAAGATTCAAAGAGAGTGAGATGCCAGCTCCTTTCATTCAGTCAGTAGCTTCAAACATTTCTGGTATATGAAAAACATGTTTTTCAATGGCAAAAATCAATGAATATTGTAAATGCACAAACAGTAATATCTCCACATTGCACGGTGCAATTCTGAAATTTTTTGCTTTTTCCTGCTAATCCTAGCATGATAAAGAAGATTCAAAGAGAGTGAGATGCCAGCTCCTTTCATTCAGTCAGTAGCTTCAAACATTTCTGGTATATGAAAAACATGTTTTTCAATGGCAAAAATCAATGAATATTGTAAATGCACAAACAGTAATATCTCCACATTGCACGGTGCAATTCTGAAATTTTTTGCTTTTTCCTGCTAATCCTAGCATGATAAAGAAGATTCAAAGAGAGTGAGATGCCAGCTCCTTTCATTCAGTCAGTAGCTTCAAACATTTCTGGTATATGAAAAACATGTTTTTCAATGGCAAAAATCAATGAATATTGTAAATGCACAAACAGTAATATCTCCACATTGCAAGGTGCAATTCTGAAATTTTTAGCTTTTTCCTGTTAATCCTAGCATGATAAAGAAGATTCAAAGAGAGTGAGATGCCAGCTCCTTTCATTCAGTCAGTAGCTTCAAACATTTCTGGTATATGAAAAACATGTTTTTCAATGGCAAAAATCAATGAATATTGTAAATGCACAAACAGTAATATCTCCACATTGCAAGGAGCAATTCTGAAATTTTTAGCTTTTTCCTGTTAATCCTAGCATGATAAAGAAGATTCAAAGAGAGTGAGATGCCAGCTCCTTTCATTCAGTCAGTAGCTTCAAACATTTCTGGACGTTTTTCAATGGCAAAAATCAATGAATATTGTAAATGCACAAACAGTAATATCTCCACATTGCACGGTGCAATTCTGAAATTTTTTGCTTTTTCCTGTTAATCCTAGCATGATAAAGAAGATTCAAAGAGAGTGAGATGCCAGCTCCTTTCATTCAGTCAGTAGCTTCAAACATTTCTGGTATATGAAAAACATGTTTTTCAATGGCAAAAATCAATGAATATTGTAAATGCACAAACAGTAATATCTCCACATTGCAAGGTGCAATTCTGAAATTTTTTGCTTTTTCCTGCTAATCCTAGCATGATAAAGAAGATTCAAAGAGAGTGAGATGCCAGCTCCTTTCATTCAGTCAGTAGCTTCAAACATTTCTGGACGTTTTTCAATGGCAAAAATCAATGAATATTGTAAATGCACAAACAGTAATATCTCCACATTGCACGGTGCAATTCTGAAATTTTTAGCTTTTTCCTGTTAATCCTAGCATGATAAAGAAGATTCAAAGAGAGTGAGATGCCAGCTCCTTTCATTCAGTCAGTAGCTTCAAACATTTCTGGTATATGAAAAACATGTTTTTCAATGGCAAAAATCAATGAATATTGTAAATGCACAAACAGTAATATCTCCACATTGCAAGGTGCAATTCTGAAATTTTTTGCTTTTTCCTGCTAATCCTAGCATGATAAAGAAGATTCAAAGAGAGTGAGATGCCAGCTCCTTTCATTCAGTCAGTAGCTTCAAACATTTCTGGTATATGAAAAACATGTTTTTCAATGGCAAAAATCAATGAATATTGTAAATGCACAAACAGTAATATCTCCACATTGCACGGTGCAATTCTGAAATTTTTTGCTTTTTCCTGCTAATCCTAGCATGATAAAGAAGATTCAAAGAGAGTGAGATGCCAGCTCCTTTCATTCAGTCAGTAGCTTCAAACATTTCTGGTATATGAAAAACATGTTTTTCAATGGCAAAAATCAATGAATATTGTAAATGCACAAACAGTAATATCTCCACATTGCACGGTGCAATTCTGAAATTTTTAGCTTTTTCCTGTTAATCCTAGCATGATAAAGAAGATTCAAAGAGAGTGAGATGCCAGCTCCTTTCATTCAGTCAGTAGCTTCAAACATTTCTGGACGTTTTTCAATGGCAAAAATCAATGAATATTGTAAATGCACAAACAGTAATATCTCCACATTGCAAGGTGCAATTCTGAAATTTTTTGCTTTTTCCTGCTAATCCTAGCATGATAAAGAAGATTCAAAGAGAGTGAGATGCCAGCTCCTTTCATTCAGTCAGTAGCTTCAAACATTTCTGGTATATGAAAAACATGTTTTTCAATGGCAAAAATCAATGAATATTGTAAATGCACAAACAGTAATATCTCCACATTGCAAGGTGCAATTCTGAAATTTTTAGCTTTTTCCTGTTAATCCTAGCATGATAAAGAAGATTCAAAGAGAGTGAGATGCCAGCTCCTTTCATTCAGTCAGTAGCTTCAAACATTTCTGGACGTTTTTCAATGGCAAAAATCAATGAATATTGTAAATGCACAAACAGTAATATCTCCACATTGCACGGTGCAATTCTGAAATTTTTAGCTTTTTCCTGTTAATCCTAGCATGATAAAGAAGATTCAAAGAGAGTGAGATGCCAGCTCCTTTCATTCAGTCAGTAGCTTCAAACGTTTCTGGTATATGAAAAACATGTTTTTCAATGGCAAAAATCAATGAATATTGTAAATGCACAAACAGTAATATCTCCACATTGCACGGTGCAATTCTGAAATTTTTTGCTTTTTCCTGCTAATCCTAGCATGATAAAGAAGATTCAAAGAGAGTGAGATGCCAGCTCCTTTCATTCAGTCAGTAGCTTCAAACATTTCTGGACGTTTTTCAATGGCAAAAATCAATGAATATTGTAAATGCACAAACAGTAATATCTCCACATTGCACGGTGCAATACTGAAATTTTTAGCTTTTTCCTGTTAATCCTAGCATGATAAAGAAGATTCAAAGAGAGTGAGATGCCAGCTCCTTTCATTCG
Organism: Phyllobates terribilis; assembly: GCF_046119375.1. NCBI lineage: Eukaryota > Metazoa > Chordata > Amphibia > Anura > Dendrobatidae > Phyllobates > Phyllobates terribilis. Next base: position 12,869 of record NW_027371039.1, on the reverse strand, counting down.
GTCAGTAGCTTCAAACATTTCTGGTATATGAAAAACATGTTTTTCAATGGCAAAAATCAATGAATATTGTAAATGCACAAACAGTAATATCTCCACATTGCACGGTGCAATTCTGAAATTTTTTGCTTTTTCCTGCTAATCCTAGCATGATAAAGAAGATTCAAAGAGAGTGAGATGCCAGCTCCTTTCATTCAGTCAGTAGCTTCAAACATTTCTGGTATATGAAAAACATGTTTTTCAATGGCAAAAATCAATGAATATTGTAAATGCACAAACAGTAATATCTCCACATTGCAAGGTGCAATTCTGAAATTTTTAGCTTTTTCCTGTTAATCCTAGCATGATAAAGAAGATTCAAAGAGAGTGAGATGCCAGCTCCTTTCATTCAGTCAGTAGCTTCAAACATTTCTGGTATATGAAAAACATGTTTTTCAATGGCAAAAATCAATGAATATTGTAAATGCACAAACAGTAATATCTCCACATTGCACGGTGCAATTCTGAAATTTTTAGCTTTTTCCTGTTAATCCTAGCATGATAAAGAAGATTCAAAGAGAGTGAGATGCCAGCTCCTTTCATTCAGTCAGTAGCTTCAAACATTTCTGGACGTTTTTCAATGGCAAAAATCAATGAATATTGTAAATGCACAAACAGTAATATCTCCACATTGCACATTGCAATTCTGAAATTTTTTGCTTTTTCCTGTTAATCCTAGCATGATAAAGAAGATTCAAAGAGAGTGAGATGCCAGCTCCTTTCATTCAGTCAGTAGCTTCAAACATTTCTGGTATATGAAAAACATGTTTTTCAATGGCAAAAATCAATGAATATTGTAAATGCACAAACAGTAATATCTCCACATTGCACGGTGCAATTCTGAAATTTTTAGCTTTTTCCTGTTAATCCTAGCATGATAAAGAAGATTCAAAGAGAGTGAGATGCCAGCTCCTTTCATTCAGTCAGTAGCTTCAAACATTTCTGGTATATGAAAAACATGTTTTTCAATGGCAAAAATCAATGAATATTGTAAATGCACAAACAGTAATATCTCCACATTGCACGGTGCAATTCTGAAATTTTTAGCTTTTTCCTGTTAATCCTAGCATGATAAAGAAGATTCAAAGAGAGTGAGATGCCAGCTCCTTTCATTCAGTCAGTAGCTTCAAACATTTCTGGACGTTTTTCAATGGCAAAAATCAATGAATATTGTAAATGCACAAACAGTAATATCTCCACATTGCACGGTGCAATTCTGAAATTTTTTGCTTTTTCCTGCTAATCCTAGCATGATAAAGAAGATTCAAAGAGAGTGAGATGCCAGCTCCTTTCATTCAGTCAGTAGCTTCAAACATTTCTGGACGTTTTTCAATGGCAAAAATCAATGAATATTGTAAATGCACAAACAGTAATATCTCCACATTGCAAGGTGCAATTCTGAAATTTTTTGCTTTTTCCTGCTAATCCTAGCATGATAAAGAAGATTCAAAGAGAGTGAGATGCCAGCTCCTTTCATTCAGTCAGTAGCTTCAAACATTTCTGGACGTTTTTCAATGGCAAAAATCAATGAATATTGTAAATGCACAAACAGTAATATCTCCACATTGCACGGTGCAATTCTGAAATTTTTAGCTTTTTCCTGTTAATCCTAGCATGATAAAGAAGATTCAAAGAGAGTGAGATGCCAGCTCCTTTCATTCAGTCAGTAGCTTCAAACATTTCTGGTATATGAAAAACATGTTTTTCAATGGCAAAAATCAATGAATATTGTAAATGCACAAACAGTAATATCTCCACATTGCACGGTGCAATTCTGAAATTTTTTGCTTTTTCCTGTTAATTCTAGCATGATAAAGAAGATTCAAAGAGAGTGAGATGCCAGCTCCTTTCATTCAGTCAGTAGCTTCAAACATTTCTGGTATATGAAAAACATGTTTTTCAATGGCAAAAATCAATGAATATTGTAAATGCACAAACAGTAATATCTCCACATTGCACGGTGCAATTCTGAAATTTTTAGCTTTTTCCTGTTAATCCTAGCATGATAAAGAAGATTCAAAGAGAGTGAGATGCCAGCTCCTTTCATTCAGTCAGTAGCTTCAAACATTTCTGGTATATGAAAAACATGTTTTTCAATGGCAAAAATCAATGAATATTGTAAATGCACAAACAGTAATATCTCCACATTGCACGGTGCAATTCTGAAATTTTTAGCTTTTTCCTGTTAATCCTAGCATGATAAAGAAGATTCAAAGAGAGTGAGATGCCAGCTCCTTTCATTCAGTCAGTAGCTTCAAACATTTCTGGACGTTTTTCAATGGCAAAAATCAATGAATATTGTAAATGCACAAACAGTAATATCTCCACATTGCACGGTGCAATTCTGAAATTTTTTGCTTTTTCCTGCTAATCCTAGCATGATAAAGAAGATTCAAAGAGAGTGAGATGCCAGCTCCTTTCATTCAGTCAGTAGCTTCAAACATTTCTGGACGTTTTTCAATGGCAAAAATCAATGAATATTGTAAATGCACAAACAGTAATATCTCCACATTGCAAGGTGCAATTCTGAAATTTTTTGCTTTTTCCTGCTAATCCTAGCATGATAAAGAAGATTCAAAGAGAGTGAGATGCCAGCTCCTTTCATTCAGTCAGTAGCTTCAAACATTTCTGGACGTTTTTCAATGGCAAAAATCAATGAATATTGTAAATGCACAAACAGTAATATCTCCACATTGCACGGTGCAATTCTGAAATTTTTAGCTTTTTCCTGTTAATCCTAGCATGATAAAGAAGATTCAAAGAGAGTGAGATGCCAGCTCCTTTCATTCAGTCAGTAGCTTCAAACATTTCTGGTATATGAAAAACATGTTTTTCAATGGCAAAAATCAATGAATATTGTAAATGCACAAACAGTAATATCTCCACATTGCACGGTGCAATTCTGAAATTTTTTGCTTTTTCCTGTTAATTCTAGCATGATAAAGAAGATTCAAAGAGAGTGAGATGCCAGCTCCTTTCATTCAGTCAGTAGCTTCAAACATTTCTGGTATATGAAAAACATGTTTTTCAATGGCAAAAATCAATGAATATTGTAAATGCACAAACAGTAATATCTCCACATTGCACGGTGCAATTCTGAAATTTTTAGCTTTTTCCTGTTAATCCTAGCATGATAAAGAAGATTCAAAGAGAGTGAGATGCCAGCTCCTTTCATTCAGTCAGTAGCTTCAAACATTTCTGGTATATGAAAAACATGTTTTTCAATGGCAAAAATCAATGAATATTGTAAATGCACAAACAGTAATATCTCCACATTGCACGGTGCAATTCTGAAATTTTTAGCTTTTTCCTGTTAATCCTAGCATGATAAAGAAGATTCAAAGAGAGTGAGATGCCAGCTCCTTTCATTCAGTCAGTAGCTTCAAACATTTCTGGTATATGAAAAACATGTTTTTCAATGGCAAAAATCAATGAATATTGTAAATGCACAAACAGTAATATCTCCACATTGCAAGGTGCAATTCTGAAATTTTTTGCTTTTTCCTGTTAATCCTAGCATGATAAAGAAGATTCAAAGAGAGTGAGATGCCAGCTCCTTTCATTCAGTCAGTAGCTTCAAACATTTCTGGTATATGAAAAACATGTTTTTCAATGGCAAAAATCAATGAATATTGTAAATGCACAAACAGTAATATCTCCACATTGCACGGTGCAATTCTGAAATTTTTAGCTTTTTCCTGTTAATCCTAGCATGATAAAGAAGATTCAAAGAGAGTGAGATGCCAGCTCCTTTCATTCAGTCAGTAGCTTCAAACATTTCTGGACGTTTTTCAATGGCAAAAATCAATGAATATTGTAAATGCACAAACAGTAATATCTCCACATTGCACGGTGCAATTCTGAAATTTTTTGCTTTTTCCTGCTAATCCTAGCATGATAAAGAAGATTCAAAGAGAGTGAGATGCCAGCTCCTTTCATTCAGTCAGTAGCTTCAAACATTTCTGGTATATGAAAAACATGTTTTTCAATGGCAAAAATCAATGAATATTGTAAATGCACAAACAGTAATATCTCCACATTGCAAGGTGCAATTCTGAAATTTTTTGCTTTTTCCTGCTAATCCTAGCATGATAAAGAAGATTCAAAGAGAGTGAGATGCCAGCTCCTTTCATTCAGTCAGTAGCTTCAAACATTTCTGGTATATGAAAAACATGTTTTTCAATGGCAAAAATCAATGAATATTGTAAATGCACAAACAGTAATATCTCCACATTGCAAGGTGCAATTCTGAAATTTTTAGCTTTTTCCTGCTAATCCTAGCATGATAAAGAAGATTCAAAGAGAGTGAGATGCCAGCTCCTTTCATTCAGTCAGTAGCTTCAAACATTTCTGGTATATGAAAAACATGTTTTTCAATGGCAAAAATCAATGAATATTGTAAATGCACAAACAGTAATATCTCCACATTGCAAGGTGCAATTCTGAAATTTTTAGCTTTTTCCTGCTAATCCTAGCATGATAAAGAAGATTCAAAGAGAGTGAGATGCCAGCTCCTTTCATTCAGTCAGTAGCTTCAAACATTTCTGGACGTTTTTCAATGGCAAAAATCAATGAATATTGTAAATGCACAAACAGTAATATCTCCACATTGCACGGTGCAATTCTGAAATTTTTTGCTTTTTCCTGTTAATCCTAGCATGATAAAGAAGATTCAAAGAGAGTGAGATGCCAGCTCCTTTCATTCAGTCAGTAGCTTCAAACATTTCTGGTATATGAAAAACATGTTTTTCAATGGCAAAAATCAATGAATATTGTAAATGCACAAACAGTAATATCTCCACATTGCAAGGTGCAATTCTGAAATTTTTTGCTTTTTCCTGCTAATCCTAGCATGATAAAGAAGATTCAAAGAGAGTGAGATGCCAGCTCCTTTCATTCAGTCAGTAGCTTCAAACATTTCTGGACGTTTTTCAATGGCAAAAATCAATGAATATTGTAAATGCACAAACAGTAATATCTCCACATTGCACGGTGCAATTCTGAAATTTTTAGCTTTTTCCTGTTAATCCTAGCATGATAAAGAAGATTCAAAGAGAGTGAGATGCCAGCTCCTTTCATTCAGTCAGTAGCTTCAAACATTTCTGGTATATGAAAAACATGTTTTTCAATGGCAAAAATCAATGAATATTGTAAATGCACAAACAGTAATATCTCCACATTGCAAGGTGCAATTCTGAAATTTTTTGCTTTTTCCTGCTAATCCTAGCATGATAAAGAAGATTCAAAGAGAGTGAGATGCCAGCTCCTTTCATTCAGTCAGTAGCTTCAAACATTTCTGGTATATGAAAAACATGTTTTTCAATGGCAAAAATCAATGAATATTGTAAATGCACAAACAGTAATATCTCCACATTGCACGGTGCAATTCTGAAATTTTTTGCTTTTTCCTGCTAATCCTAGCATGATAAAGAAGATTCAAAGAGAGTGAGATGCCAGCTCCTTTCATTCAGTCAGTAGCTTCAAACATTTCTGGTATATGAAAAACATGTTTTTCAATGGCAAAAATCAATGAATATTGTAAATGCACAAACAGTAATATCTCCACATTGCACGGTGCAATTCTGAAATTTTTAGCTTTTTCCTGTTAATCCTAGCATGATAAAGAAGATTCAAAGAGAGTGAGATGCCAGCTCCTTTCATTCAGTCAGTAGCTTCAAACATTTCTGGACGTTTTTCAATGGCAAAAATCAATGAATATTGTAAATGCACAAACAGTAATATCTCCACATTGCACGGTGCAATTCTGAAATTTTTAGCTTTTTCCTGTTAATCCTAGCATGATAAAGAAGATTCAAAGAGAGTGAGATGCCAGCTCCTTTCATTCAGTCAGTAGCTTCAAACATTTCTGGTATATGAAAAACATGTTTTTCAATGGCAAAAATCAATGAATATTGTAAATGCACAAACAGTAATATCTCCACATTGCACGGTGCAATTCTGATATTTTTTGCTTTTTCCTGCTAATCCTAGCATGATAAAGAAGATTCAAAGAGAGTGAGATGCCAGCTCCTTTCATTCAGTCAGTAGCTTCAAACATTTCTGGACGTTTTTCAATGGCAAAAATCAATGAATATTGTAAATGCACAAACAGTAATATCTCCACATTGCACGGTGCAATTCTGAAATTTTTAGCTTTTTCCTGTTAATCCTAGCATGATAAAGAAGATTCAAAGAGAGTGAGATGCCAGCTCCTTTCATTCAGTCAGTAGCTTCAAACATTTCTGGTATATGAAAAACATGTTTTACAATGGCAAAAATCAATGAATATTGTAAATGCACAAACAGTAATATCTCCACATTGCACGGTGCAATTCTGAAATTTTTTGCTTTTTCCTGCTAATCCTAGCATGATAAAGAAGATTCAAAGAGAGTGAGATGCCAGCTCCTTTCATTCAGTCAGTAGCTTCAAACATTTCTGGTATATGAAAAACATGTTTTTCAATGGCAAAAATCAATGAATATTGTAAATGCACAAACAGTAATATCTCCACATTGCAAGATGCAATTCTGAAATTTTTAGCTTTTTCCTGTTAATCCTAGCATGATAAAGAAGATTCAAAGAGAGTGAGATGCCAGCTCCTTTCATTCAGTCAGTAGCTTCAAACATTTCTGGTATATGAAAAACATGTTTTTCAATGGCAAAAATCAATGAATATTGTAAATGCACAAACAGTAATATCTCCACATTGCACGGTGCAATTCTGAAATTTTTAGCTTTTTCCTGTTAATCCTAGCATGATAAAGAAGATTCAAAGAGAGTGAGATGCCAGCTCCTTTCATTCAGTCAGTAGCTTCAAACATTTCTGGACGTTTTTCAATGGCAAAAATCAATGAATATTGTAAATGCACAAACAGTAATATCTCCACATTGCACGGTGCAATTCTGAAATTTTTAGCTTTTTCCTGTTAATCCTAGCATGATAAAGAAGATTCAAAGAGAGTGAGATGCCAGCTCCTTTCATTCAGTCAGTAGCTTCAAACATTTCTGGTATATGAAAAACATGTTTTTCAATGGCAAAAATCAATGAATATTGTAAATGCACAAACAGTAATATCTCCACATTGCACGGTGCAATTCTGAAATTTTTTGCTTTTTCCTGCTAATCCTAGCATGATAAAGAAGATTCAAAGAGAGTGAGATGCCAGCTCCTTTCATTCAGTCAGTAGCTTCAAACATTTCTGGTATATGAAAAACATGTTTTTCAATGGCAAAAATCAATGAATATTGTAAATGCACAAACAGTAATATCTCCACATTGCAAGGTGCAATTCTGAAATTTTTAGCTTTTTCCTGTTAATCCTAGCATGATAAAGAAGATTCAAAGAGAGTGAGATGCCAGCTCCTTTCATTCAGTCAGTAGCTTCAAACATTTCTGGTATATGAAAAACATGTTTTTCAATGGCAAAAATCAATGAATATTGTAAATGCACAAACAGTAATATCTCCACATTGCACGGTGCAATTCTGAAATTTTTAGCTTTTTCCTGTTAATCCTAGCATGATAAAGAAGATTCAAAGAGAGTGAGATGCCAGCTCCTTTCATTCAGTCAGTAGCTTCAAACATTTCTGGACGTTTTTCAATGGCAAAAATCAATGAATATTGTAAATGCACAAACAGTAATATCTCCACATTGCACGGTGCAATTCTGAAATTTTTTGCTTTTTCCTGTTAATCCTAGCATGATAAAGAAGATTCAAAGAGAGTGAGATGCCAGCTCCTTTCATTCAGTCAGTAGCTTCAAACATTTCTGGTATATGAAAAACATGTTTTTCAATGGCAAAAATCAATGAATATTGTAAATGCACAAACAGTAATATCTCCACATTGCACGGTGCAATTCTGAAATTTTTAGCTTTTTCCTGTTAATCCTAGCATGATAAAGAAGATTCAAAGAGAGTGAGATGCCAGCTCCTTTCATTCAGTCAGTAGCTTCAAACATTTCTGGTATATGAAAAACATGTTTTTCAATGGCAAAAATCAATGAATATTGTAAATGCACAAACAGTAATATCTCCACATTGCACGGTGCAATTCTGAAATTTTTAGCTTTTTCCTGTTAATCCTAGCATGATAAAGAAGATTCAAAGAGAGTGAGATGCCAGCTCCTTTCATTCAGTCAGTAGCTTCAAACATTTCTGGACGTTTTTCAATGGCAAAAATCAATGAATATTGTAAATGCACAAACAGTAATATCTCCACATTGTACGGTGCAATTCTGAAATTTTTTGCTTTTTCCTGCTAATCCTAGCATGATAAAGAAGATTCAAAGAGAGTGAGATGCCAGCTCCTTTCATTCAGTCAGTAGCTTCAAACATTTCTGGACGTTTTTCAATGGCAAAAATCAATGAATATTGTAAATGCACAAACAGTAATATCTCCATATTGCAAGGTGCAATTCTGAAATTTTTTGCTTTTTCCTGTTAATCCTAGCATGATAAAGAAGATTCAAAGAGAGTGAGATGCCAGCTCCTTTCATTCAGTCAGTAGCTTCAAACATTTCTGGACGTTTTTCAATGGCAAAAATCAATGAATATTGTAAATGCACAAACAGTAATATCTCCACATTGCACGGTGCAATTCTGAAATTTTTAGCTTTTTCCTGTTAATCCTAGCATGATAAAGAAGATTCAAAGAGAGTGAGATGCCAGCTCCTTTCATTCAGTCAGTAGCTTCAAACATTTCTGGTATATGAAAAACATGTTTTTCAATGGCAAAAATCAATGAATATTGTAAATGCACAAACAGTAATATCTCCACATTGCACGGTGCAATTCTGAAATTTTTTGCTTTTTCCTGTTAATCCTAGCATGATAAAGAAGATTCAAAGAGAGTGAGATGCCAGCTCCTTTCATTCAGTTAGTAGCTTCAAACATTTCTGGTATATGAAAAACATGTTTTTCAATGGCAAAAATCAATGAATATTGTAAATGCACAAACAGTAATATCTCCACATTGCACGGTGCAATTCTGAAATTTTTAGCTTTTTCCTGTTAATCCTAGCATGATAAAGAAGATTCAAAGAGAGTGAGATGCCAGCTCCTTTCATTCAGTCAGTAGCTTCAAACATTTCTGGTATATGAAAAACATGTTTTTCAATGGCAAAAATCAATGAATATTGTAAATGCACAAACAGTAATATCTCCACATTGCACGGTGCAATTCTGAAATTTTTTGCTTTTTCCTGCTAATCCTAGCATGATAAAGAAGATTCAAAGAGAGTGAGATGCCAGCTCCTTTCATTCAGTCAGTAGCTTCAAACATTTCTGGTATATGAAAAACATGTTTTTCAATGGCAAAAATCAATGAATATTGTAAATGCACAAACAGTAATATCTCCACATTGCACGGTGCAATTCTGAAATTTTTTGCTTTTTCCTGTTAATCCTAGCATGATAAAGAAGATTCAAAGAGAGTGAGATGCCAGCTCCTTTCATTCAGTCAGTAGCTTCAAACATTTCTGGTATATGAAAAACATGTTTTTCAATGGCAAAAATCAATGAATATTGTAAATGCACAAACAGTAATATCTCCACATTGCAAGGTGCAATTCTGAAATTTTTAGCTTTTTCCTGTTAATCCTAGCATGATAAAGAAGATTCAAAGAGAGTGAGATGCCAGCTCCTTTCATTCAGTCAGTAGCTTCAAACATTTCTGGTATATGAAAAACATGTTTTTCAATGGCAAAAATCAATGAATATTGTAAATGCACAAACAGTAATATCTCCACATTGCAAGGTGCAATTCTGAAATTTTTAGCTTTTTCCTGTTAATCCTAGCATGATAAAGAAGATTCAAAGAGAGTGAGATGCCAGCTCCTTTCATTCAGTCAGTAGCTTCAAACATTTCTGGACGTTTTTCAATGGCAAAAATCAATGAATATTGTAAATGCACAAACAGTAATATCTCCACATTGCAAGGTGCAATTCTGAAATTTTTTGCTTTTTCCTGCTAATCCTAGCATGATAAAGAAGATTCAAAGAGAGTGAGATGCCAGCTCCTTTCATTCAGTCAGTAGCTTCAAACATTTCTGGTATATGAAAAACATGTTTTTCAATGGCAAAAATCAATGAATATTGTAAATGCACAAACAGTAATATCTCCACATTGCACGGTGCAATTCTGAAATTTTTAGCCTTTTCCTGTTAATTCTAGCATGATAAAGAAGATTCAAAGAGAGTGAGATGCCAGCTCCTTTCATTCAGTCAGTAGCTTCAAACATTTCTGGACGTTTTTCAATGGCAAAAATCAATGAATATTGTAAATGCACAAACAGTAATATCTCCACATTGCAAGGTGCAATTCTGAAATTTTTTGCTTTTTCCTGCTAATCCTAGCATGATAAAGAAGATTCAAAGAGAGTGAGATGCCAGCTCCTTTCATTCAGTCAGTAGCTTCAAACATTTCTGGTATATGAAAAACATGTTTTTCAATGGCAAAAATCAATGAATATTGTAAATGCACAAACAGTAATATCTCCACATTGCAAGGTGCAATTCTGAAATTTTTAGCTTTTTCCTGTTAATCCTAGCATGATAAAGAATATTCAAAGAGAGTGAGATGCCAGCTCCTTTCATTCAGTCAGTAGCTTCAAACATTTCTGGACGTTTTTCAATGGCAAAAATCAATGAATATTGTAAATGCACAAACAGTAATATCTCCACATTGCACGGTGCAATTCTGAAATTTTTTGCTTTTTCCTGTTAATCCTAGCATGATAAAGAAGATTCAAAGAGAGTGAGATGCCAGCTCCTTTCATTCAGTCAGTAGCTTCAAACATTTCTGGTATATGAAAAACATGTTTTTCAATGGCAAAAATCAATGAATATTGTAAATGCACAAACAGTAATATCTCCACATTGCAAGGTGCAATTCTGAAATTTTTTGCTTTTTCCTGCTAATCCTAGCATGATAAAGAAGATTCAAAGAGAGTGAGATGCCAGCTCCTTTCATTCAGTCAGTAGCTTCAAACATTTCTGGACGTTTTTCAATGGCAAAAATCAATGAATATTGTAAATGCACAAACAGTAATATCTCCACATTGCACGGTGCAATTCTGAAATTTTTAGCTTTTTCCTGTTAATCCTAGCATGATAAAGAAGATTCAAAGAGAGTGAGATGCCAGCTCCTTTCATTCAGTCAGTAGCTTCAAACATTTCTGGTATATGAAAAACATGTTTTTCAATGGCAAAAATCAATGAATATTGTAAATGCACAAACAGTAATATCTCCACATTGCAAGGTGCAATTCTGAAATTTTTTGCTTTTTCCTGCTAATCCTAGCATGATAAAGAAGATTCAAAGAGAGTGAGATGCCAGCTCCTTTCATTCAGTCAGTAGCTTCAAACATTTCTGGTATATGAAAAACATGTTTTTCAATGGCAAAAATCAATGAATATTGTAAATGCACAAACAGTAATATCTCCACATTGCACGGAGCAATTCTGAAATTTTTTGCTTTTTCCTGCTAATCCTAGCATGATAAAGAAGATTCAAAGAGAGTGAGATGCCAGCTCCTTTCATTCAGTCAGTAGCTTCAAACATTTCTGGACGTTTTTCAATGGCAAAAATCAATGAATATTGTAAATGCACAAACAGTAATATCTCCACATTGCACGGTGCAATTCTGAAATTTTTAGCTTTTTCCTGCTAATCCTAGCATGATAAAGAAGATTCAAAGAGAGTGAGATGCCAGCTCCTTTCATTCAGTCAGTAGTTTCAAACATTTCTGGTATATGAAAAACATGTTTTTCAATGGCAAAAATCAATGAATATTGTAAATGCACAAACAGTAATATCTCCACATTGCACGGTGCAATTCTGAATTTTTTTGCTTTTTCCTGCTAATCCTAGCATGATAAAGAAGATTCAAAGAGAGTGAGATGCCAGCTCCTTTCATTCAGTCAGTAGCTTCAAACATTTCTGGAACGTTTTTCAATGGCAAAAATCAATGAATATTGTAAATGCACAAACAGTAATATCTCCACATTGCACGGTGCAATTCTGAAATTTTTAGCTTTTTCCTGTTAATCCTAGCATGATAAAGAAGATTCAAAGAGAGTGAGATGCCAGCTCCTTTCATTCAGTCAGTAGCTTCAAACATTTCTGGTATATGAAAAACATGTTTTTCAATGGCAAAAATCAATGAATATTGTAAATGCACAAACAGTAATATCTCCACATTGCACGGTGCAATTCTGAAATTTTTAGCTTTTTCCTGTTAATCCTAGCATGATTCTTAAAGAAGATTCAAAGAGAGTGAGATGCCAGCTCCTTTCATTCAGTCAGTAGCTTCAAACATTTCTGGTATATGAAAAACATGTTTTTCAATGGCAAAAATCAATGAATATTGTAAATGCACAAACAGTAATATCTCCACATTGCAAGGTGCAATTCTGAAATTTTTAGCTTTTTCCTGTTAATCCTAGCATGATAAAGAAGATTCAAAGAGAGTGAGATGCCAGCTCCTTTCATTCAGTCAGTAGCTTCAAACATTTCTGGTATATGAAAAACATGTTTTTCAATGGCAAAAATCAATGAATATTGTAAATGCACAAACAGTAATATCTCCACATTGCACGGTGCAATTCTGAAATTTTTAGCTTTTTCCTGTTAATCCTAGCATCTCTGATTAAAGAAGATTCAAAGAGAGTGAGATGCCAGCTCCTTTCATTCAGTCAGTAGCTTCAAACATTTCTGGACGTTTTTCAATGGCAAAAATCAATGAATATTGTAAATGCACAAACAGTAATATCTCCCACATTGCACGGTGCAATTCTGAAATTTTTAGCTTTTTCCTGTTAATCCTAGCAT
>NW_027371038.1:0-31186 GCF_046119375.1 Phyllobates terribilis | reverse complement strand
CTAGAGGCTGCTTATTCTGATGGAGGAAAACACAGCATCCTTCATGATCACTGAAAGAACTGTTCTCCTTTCTCCTGCCCCACACTGATCTATCTGATCGGTGCAGTGCAGGGGAGAAAGTCACCAGGACTTGCACGGATGTTGCGCATCCTGTGTAGCTGAAAAAACTTCTGCAAGACTAGCCCTTGGACCTCTTTATGAAAAGAAGAACGACACTCCTGATATGTGAGGTGGCATGGATAGGGTCCCAATCAAACAAAGTTGTTGATTAGCCATTCAACCTTTCAGGTCATGTGATCAGTCACATTCCTGGAAGGAATTTCAAGATGTGGTAATGTATACGATGGATGAGTGTACATATATATATATATATTATATATATATATATATAAGTGTTTGTGTGTGTGGAGCTGCATGAGTATATAAGAGAGCTGTTGGTGTATGTAAGAAAGCTGTGTACAAGTATGTAGCAAAACAGTGCGTGTATGTAACAGAGGTGTGAGTGCATACTTCAAAGCTGTAGAAAAGCTATATGTGTTAGAACTGTGTTTGTGTATGGAGGAGAGTTGTGTGTGTATTTCGGAAAATTGCGTGTGTGATAGTAGTAGAGTTGTGTGTATGCAGGAGAGATGTGTGTATGTAGGAAAGAGGGTGGAAACTTATCAATGCTATAGGACCTATGCAAGAACCTAACATGATCAAATTTGACTCATGACAATACAGCTTTAAAAAATGCATTGGCAGCAATTGTACCGATCATCTACTTTCAATGAATTATCAGCAAATTGGTGAAAGTACACCTATTAAAAAAAAATAACAGCCTCCTCCATATCCCCTCTAGCTGTCCTGTCCATCACCAAGATAGGTGCGTTTTCTGCCATTTTAGGTAGAAGTAATGTTCAACCAATTTGCTTCTAATTTAGACAAAGTAGTAGGAAAGTTTATCAAACAAACTCTACATATGAGCTCTATCTATTTTACAATACGTGTAATATGTATTCACAAAATGTCCATTTTCTATATGTGTGAACTTCACATCTTTTTTTTTTTTTAGTAAGTTTTAGTGCATGATGAGGTGGTGTTTACCTATAGGATCCACCATCTCTTGGACTGGGCACCATTGATGGTATTTATTGGGCCCCACGTTCTTAAGTAAATCTCAATATTGCTTCAAAAAGGTAGCTATGCATATACAGTTTACAGACAGAATGTTAACATATTAAGCAAGAGTGTGACAACTTATCAGTGCTAAATGTGCCATAAAAAAACCCAGCATGTAAAATTCTTAGCTTTGACAAGTGACAACATATCTGGCAAAATGCATTGTAAACCAAATGTAATTTTTAGCTGCAGTAAATTTTAGACAATCAAAATGATGTTAAAATGTGTGTGTTTCTTACAGTCTAGAGGCTGCTTATTCTGATGGAGGAAAACACTGACAGCATCCTTCATGATCACTGAAAGAACTGTTCTCCTTTCTCCTGCCCCACACTGATCTATCTGATCGGTGCAGTGCAGGGGAGAAAGTCACCAGGACTTGCACGGATGTTGCGCATCCTGTGTAGCTGAAAAAACTTCTGCAAGACTAGCCCTTGGACCTCTTTATGAAAGAAGAACGACACTCCTGATATGTGAGGTGGCATGGATAGGGTCCCAATCAAACAAAGTTGTTGATTAGCCATTGAACCTTTCAGGTCATGTGATCAGTCACATTCCTGGAAGGAATTTCAAGATGTGGTAATGTATACGATGGATGAGTGTACATATATATATATATATATAAGTGTTTGTGTGTGTGGAGCTGCATGAGTATATAAGAGAGCTGTTGGTGTATGGTATGTAAGAAAGCTGTGTACAAGTATGTAGCAAAACAGTGCGTGTATGTAACAGAGGTGTGAGTGCATACTTCAAAGCTGTAGAAAAGCTATATGTGTTAGAACTGTGTTTGTGTATGGAGGAGAGTTGTGTGTGTATTTCGGAAAATTGCGTGTGTGATAGTAGTAGAGTTGTGTGTATGCAGGAGAGATGTGTGTATGTAGGAAAGCGGGTGGAAACTTATCAATGCTATAGGACCTATGCAAGAACCTAACATGATCAAATTTGACTCATGACAATACAGCTTTAAAAAATGCATTGGCAGCAATTGTACCGATCATCTACTTTCAATGAATTATCAGCAAATTGGTGAAAGTACACCTATTAAAAAAAAAATAACAGCCTCCTCCATATCCCCTCTAGCTGTCCTGTCCATCACCAAGATAGGTGCGTTTTCTGCCATTTTAGGTAGAAGTAATGTTCAACCAATTTGCTTCTAATTTAGACAAAGTAGTAGGAAAGTTTATCAAACAAACTCTACATATGAGCTCTATCTATTTTACAATACGTGTAATATGTATTCACAAAATGTCCATTTTCTATATGTGTGAACTTCACATCTTTTTTTTTTTTAGTAAGTTTTAGTGCATGATGAGGTGGTGTTTACCTATAGGATCCACCATCTCTTGGACTGGGCACCATTGATGGTATTTATTGGGCCCCACGTTCTTAAGTAAATCTCAATATTGCTTCAAAAAGGTAGCTATGCATATACAGTTTACAGACAGAATGTTAACATATTAAGCAAGAGTGTGACAACTTATCAGTGCTAAATGTGCCATAAAAAAACCAGCATGTAAAATTCTTAGCTTTGACAAGTGACAACATATCTGGCAAAATGCATTGTAAACCAAATGTAATTTTTAGCTGCAGTAAATTTTAGACAATCAAAATGATGTTAAAATGTGTGTGTTTCTTACAGTCTAGAGGCTGCTTATTCTGATGGAGGAAAACACAGCATCCTTCATGATCACTGAAAGAACTGTTCTCCTTTCTCCTGCCCCACACTGATCTATCTGATCGGTGCAGTGCAGGGGAGAAAGTCACCAGGACTTGCACGGATGTTGCGCATCCTGTGTAGCTGAAAAAACTTCTGCAAGACTAGCCCTTGGACCTCTTTATGAAAAGAAGAACGACACTCCTGATATGTGAGGTGGCATGGATAGGGTCCCAATCAAACAAAGTTGTTGATTAGCCATTCAACCTTTCAGGTCATGTGATCAGTCACATTCCTGGAAGGAATTTCAAGATGTGGTAATGTATACGATGGATGAGTGTACATATATATATATATATATATATATATATAAGTGTTTGTGTGTGTGGAGCTGCATGAGTATATAAGAGAGCTGTTGGTGTATGTAAGAAAGCCTGTGTACAAGTATGTAGCAAAACCAGTGCGTGTATGTAACAGAGGTGTGAGTGCATACTTCAAAGCTGTAGAAAAGCTATATGTGTTAGAACTGTGTTTGTGTATGGAGGAGAGTTGTGTGTGTATTTCGGAAAATTGCGTGTGTGATAGTAGTAGAGTTGTGTGTATGCAGGAGAGATGTGTGTATGTAGGAAAGAGGGTGGAAACTTATCAATGCTATAGGACCTATGCAAGAACCTAACATGATCAAATTTGACTCATGACAATACAGCTTTAAAAAATGCATTGGCAGCAATTGTACCGATCATCTACTTTCAATGAATTATCAGCAAATTGGTGAAAGTACACCTATTAAAAAAAAAATAACAGCCTCCTCCATATCCCCTCTAGCTGTCCTGTCCATCACCAAGATAGGTGCGTTTTCTGCCATTTTAGGTAGAAGTAATGTTCAACCAATTTGCTTCTAATTTAGACAAAGTAGTAGGAAAGTTTATCAAACAAACTCTACATATGAGCTCTATCTATTTTACAATACGTGTAATATGTATTCACAAAATGTCCATTTTCTATATGTGTGAACTTCACATCTTTTTTTTTTTTTAGTAAGTTTTAGTGCATGATGAGGTGGTGTTTACCTATAGGATCCACCATCTCTTGGACTGGGCACCATTGATGGTATTTATTGGGCCCCACGTTCTTAAGTAAATCTCAATATTGCTTCAAAAAGGTAGCTATGCATATACAGTTTACAGACAGAATGTTAACATATTAAGCAAGAGTGTGACAACTTATCAGTGCTAAATGTGCCATAAAAAAACCCAGCATGTAAAATTCTTAGCTTTGACAAGTGACAACATATCTGGCAAAATGCATTGTAAACCAAATGTAATTTTTTAGCTGCAGTAAATTTTAGACAATCAAAATGATGTTAAAATGTGTGTGTTTCTTACAGTCTAGAGGCTGCTTATTCTGATGGAGGAAAACACTGACAGCATCCTTCATGATCACTGAAAGAACTGTTCTCCTTTCTCCTGCCCCACACTGATCTATCTGATCGGTGCAGTGCAGGGGAGAAAGTCACCAGGACTTGCACGGATGTTGCGCATCCTGTGTAGCTGAAAAAACTTCTGCAAGACTAGCCCTTGGACCTCTTTATGAAAAGAAGAACGACACTCCTGATATGTGAGGTGGCATGGATAGGGTCCCAATCAAACAAAGTTGTTGATTAGCCATTGAACCTTTCAGGTCATGTGATCAGTCACATTCCTGGAAGGAATTTCAAGATGTGGTAATGTATACGATGGATGAGTGTACATATATATATATATATATAAGTGTTTGTGTGTGTGGAGCTGCATGAGTATATAAGAGAGCTGTTGGTGTATGGTATGTAAGAAAGCTGTGTACAAGTATGTAGCAAAACAGTGCGTGTATGTAACAGAGGTGTGAGTGCATACTTCAAAGCTGTAGAAAAGCTATATGTGTTAGAACTGTGTTTGTGTATGGAGGAGAGTTGTGTGTGTATTTCGGAAAATTGCGTGTGTGATAGTAGTAGAGTTGTGTGTATGCAGGAG
Organism: Phyllobates terribilis; assembly: GCF_046119375.1. NCBI lineage: Eukaryota > Metazoa > Chordata > Amphibia > Anura > Dendrobatidae > Phyllobates > Phyllobates terribilis. Next base: position 26,365 of record NW_027371038.1, on the reverse strand, counting down.
AGATGTGTGTATGTAGGAAAGCGGGTGGAAACTTATCAATGCTATAGGACCTATGCAAGAACCTAACATGATCAAATTTGACTCATGACAATACAGCTTTAAAAAATGCATTGGCAGCAATTGTACCGATCATCTACTTTCAATGAATTATCAGCAAATTGGTGAAAGTACACCTATTAAAAAAAAAATAACAGCCTCCTCCATATCCCCTCTAGCTGTCCTGTCCATCACCAAGATAGGTGCGTTTTCTGCCATTTTAGGTAGAAGTAATGTTCAACCAATTTGCTTCTAATTTAGACAAAGTAGTAGGAAAGTTTATCAAACAAACTCTACATATGAGCTCTATCTATTTTACAATACGTGTAATATGTATTCACAAAATGTCCATTTTCTATATGTGTGAACTTCACATCTTTTTTTTTTTTAGTAAGTTTTAGTGCATGATGAGGTGGTGTTTACCTATAGGATCCACCATCTCTTGGACTGGGCACCATTGATGGTATTTATTGGGCCCCACGTTCTTAAGTAAATCTCAATATTGCTTCAAAAAGGTAGCTATGCATATACAGTTTACAGACAGAATGTTAACATATTAAGCAAGAGTGTGACAACTTATCAGTGCTAAATGTGCCATAAAAAAACCCAGCATGTAAAATTCTTAGCTTTGACAAGTGACAACATATCTGGCAAAATGCATTGTAAACCAAATGTAATTTTTAGCTGCAGTAAATTTTAGACAATCAAAATGATGTTAAAATGTGTGTGTTTCTTACAGTCTAGAGGCTGCTTATTCTGATGGAGGAAAACACAGCATCCTTCATGATCACTGAAAGAACTGTTCTCCTTTCTCCTGCCCCACACTGATCTATCTGATCGGTGCAGTGCAGGGGAGAAAGTCACCAGGACTTGCACGGATGTTGCGCATCCTGTGTAGCTGAAAAAACTTCTGCAAGACTAGCCCTTGGACCTCTTTATGAAAAGAAGAACGACACTCCTGATATGTGAGGTGGCATGGATAGGGTCCCAATCAAACAAAGTTGTTGATTAGCCATTCAACCTTTCAGGTCATGTGATCAGTCACATTCCTGGAAGGAATTTCAAGATGTGGTAATGTATACGATGGATGAGTGTACATATATATATATATATATATTATATATATATATATATATAAGTGTTTGTGTGTGTGGAGCTGCATGAGTATATAAGAGAGCTGTTGGTGTATGTAAGAAAGCTGTGTACAAGTATGTAGCAAAACAGTGCGTGTATGTAACAGAGGTGTGAGTGCATACTTCAAAGCTGTAGAAAAGCTATATGTGTTAGAACTGTGTTTGTGTATGGAGGAGAGTTGTGTGTGTATTTCGGAAAATTGCGTGTGTGATAGTAGTAGAGTTGTGTGTATGCAGGAGAGATGTGTGTATGTAGGAAAGAGGGTGGAAACTTATCAATGCTATAGGACCTATGCAAGAACCTAACATGATCAAATTTGACTCATGACAATACAGCTTTAAAAAATGCATTGGCAGCAATTGTACCGATCATCTACTTTCAATGAATTATCAGCAAATTGGTGAAAGTACACCTATTAAAAAAAAATAACAGCCTCCTCCATATCCCCTCTAGCTGTCCTGTCCATCACCAAGATAGGTGCGTTTTCTGCCATTTTAGGTAGAAGTAATGTTCAACCAATTTGCTTCTAATTTAGACAAAGTAGTAGGAAAGTTTATCAAACAAACTCTACATATGAGCTCTATCTATTTTACAATACGTGTAATATGTATTCACAAAATGTCCATTTTCTATATGTGTGAACTTCACATCTTTTTTTTTTTTTAGTAAGTTTTAGTGCATGATGAGGTGGTGTTTACCTATAGGATCCACCATCTCTTGGACTGGGCACCATTGATGGTATTTATTGGGCCCCACGTTCTTAAGTAAATCTCAATATTGCTTCAAAAAGGTAGCTATGCATATACAGTTTACAGACAGAATGTTAACATATTAAGCAAGAGTGTGACAACTTATCAGTGCTAAATGTGCCATAAAAAAACCCAGCATGTAAAATTCTTAGCTTTGACAAGTGACAACATATCTGGCAAAATGCATTGTAAACCAAATGTAATTTTTAGCTGCAGTAAATTTTAGACAATCAAAATGATGTTAAAATGTGTGTGTTTCTTACAGTCTAGAGGCTGCTTATTCTGATGGAGGAAAACACTGACAGCATCCTTCATGATCACTGAAAGAACTGTTCTCCTTTCTCCTGCCCCACACTGATCTATCTGATCGGTGCAGTGCAGGGGAGAAAGTCACCAGGACTTGCACGGATGTTGCGCATCCTGTGTAGCTGAAAAAACTTCTGCAAGACTAGCCCTTGGACCTCTTTATGAAAAGAAGAACGACACTCCTGATATGTGAGGTGGCATGGATAGGGTCCCAATCAAACAAAGTTGTTGATTAGCCATTGAACCTTTCAGGTCATGTGATCAGTCACATTCCTGGAAGGAATTTCAAGATGTGGTAATGTATACGATGGATGAGTGTACATATATATATATATATATATATATATATATATATATATAAGTGTTTGTGTGTGTGGAGCTGCATGAGTATATAAGAGAGCTGTTGGTGTATGTAAGAAAGCTGTGTACAAGTATGTAGCAAAACAGTGCGTGTATGTAACAGAGGTGTGAGTGCATACTTCAAAGCTGTAGAAAAGCTATATGTGTTAGAACTGTGTTTGTGTATGGAGGAGAGTTGTGTGTGTATTTCGGAAAATTGCGTGTGTGATAGTAGTAGAGTTGTGTGTATGCAGGAGAGATGTGTGTATGTAGGAAAGAGGGTGGAAACTTATCAATGCTATAGGACCTATGCAAGAACCTAACATGATCAAATTTGACTCATGACAATACAGCTTTAAAAATGCATTGGCAGCAATTGTACCGATCATCTACTTTCAATGAATTATCAGCAAATTGGTGAAAGTACACCTATTAAAAAAAAAATAACAGCCTCCTCCATATCCCCTCTAGCTGTCCTGTCCATCACCAAGATAGGTGCGTTTTCTGCCATTTTAGGTAGAAGTAATGTTCAACCAATTTGCTTCTAATTTAGACAAAGTAGTAGGAAAGTTTATCAAACAAACTCTACATATGAGCTCTATCTATTTTACAATACGTGTAATATGTATTCACAAAATGTCCATTTTCTATATGTGTGAACTTCACATCTTTTTTTTTTTTTAGTAAGTTTTAGTGCATGATGAGGTGGTGTTTACCTATAGGATCCACCATCTCTTGGACTGGGCACCATTGATGGTATTTATTGGGCCCCACGTTCTTAAGTAAATCTCAATATTGCTTCAAAAAGGTAGCTATGCATATACAGTTTACAGACAGAATGTTAACATATTAAGCAAGAGTGTGACAACTTATCAGTGCTAAATGTGCCATAAAAAAACCCAGCATGTAAAATTCTTAGCTTTGACAAGTGACAACATATCTGGCAAAATGCATTGTAAACCAAATGTAATTTTTAGCTGCAGTAAATTTTAGACAATCAAAATGATGTTAAAATGTGTGTGTTTCTTACAGTCTAGAGGCTGCTTATTCTGATGGAGGAAAACACTGACAGCATCCTTCATGATCACTGAAAGAACTGTTCTCCTTTCTCCTGCCCCACACTGATCTATCTGATCGGTGCAGTGCAGGGGAGAAAGTCACCAGGACTTGCACGGATGTTGCGCATCCTGTGTAGCTGAAAAAACTTCTGCAAGACTAGCCCTTGGACCTCTTTATGAAAAGAAGAACGACACTCCTGATATGTGAGGTGGCATGGATAGGGTCCCAATCAAACAAAGTTGTTGATTAGCCATTGAACCTTTCAGGTCATGTGATCAGTCACATTCCTGGAAGGAATTTCAAGATGTGGTAATGTATACGATGGATGAGTGTACATATATATATATATATATAAGTGTTTGTGTGTGTGGAGCTGCATGAGTATATAAGAGAGCTGTTGGTGTATGGTATGTAAGAAAGCTGTGTACAAGTATGTAGCAAAACAGTGCGTGTATGTAACAGAGGTGTGAGTGCATACTTCAAAGCTGTAGAAAAGCTATATGTGTTAGAACTGTGTTTGTGTATGGAGGAGAGTTGTGTGTGTATTTCGGAAAATTGCGTGTGTGATAGTAGTAGAGTTGTGTGTATGCAGGAGAGATGTGTGTATGTAGGAAAGCGGGTGGAAACTTATCAATGCTATAGGACCTATGCAAGAACCTAACATGATCAAATTTGACTCATGACAATACAGCTTTAAAAAATGCATTGGCAGCAATTGTACCGATCATCTACTTTCAATGAATTATCAGCAAATTGGTGAAAGTACACCTATTAAAAAAAAAATAACAGCCTCCTCCATATCCCCTCTAGCTGTCCTGTCCATCACCAAGATAGGTGCGTTTTCTGCCATTTTAGGTAGAAGTAATGTTCAACCAATTTGCTTCTAATTTAGACAAAGTAGTAGGAAAGTTTATCAAACAAACTCTACATATGAGCTCTATCTATTTTACAATACGTGTAATATGTATTCACAAAATGTCCATTTTCTATATGTGTGAACTTCACATCTTTTTTTTTTTTAGTAAGTTTTAGTGCATGATGAGGTGGTGTTTACCTATAGGATCCACCATCTCTTGGACTGGGCACCATTGATGGTATTTATTGGGCCCCACGTTCTTAAGTAAATCTCAATATTGCTTCAAAAAGGTAGCTATGCATATACAGTTTACAGACAGAATGTTAACATATTAAGCAAGAGTGTGACAACTTATCAGTGCTAAATGTGCCATAAAAAAACCCAGCATGTAAAATTCTTAGCTTTGACAAGTGACAACATATCTGGCAAAATGCATTGTAAACCAAATGTAATTTTTAGCTGCAGTAAATTTTAGACAATCAAAATGATGTTAAAATGTGTGTGTTTCTTACAGTCTAGAGGCTGCTTATTCTGATGGAGGAAAACACAGCATCCTTCATGATCACTGAAAGAACTGTTCTCCTTTCTCCTGCCCCACACTGATCTATCTGATCGGTGCAGTGCAGGGGAGAAAGTCACCAGGACTTGCACGGATGTTGCGCATCCTGTGTAGCTGAAAAAACTTCTGCAAGACTAGCCCTTGGACCTCTTTATGAAAAGAAGAACGACACTCCTGATATGTGAGGTGGCATGGATAGGGTCCCAATCAAACAAAGTTGTTGATTAGCCATTCAACCTTTCAGGTCATGTGATCAGTCACATTCCTGGAAGGAATTTCAAGATGTGGTAATGTATACGATGGATGAGTGTACATATATATATATATATATATATATATATATATAAGTGTTTGTGTGTGTGGAGCTGCATGAGTATATAAGAGAGCTGTTGGTGTATGTAAGAAAGCTGTGTACAAGTATGTAGCAAAACAGTGCGTGTATGTAACAGAGGTGTGAGTGCATACTTCAAAGCTGTAGAAAAGCTATATGTGTTAGAACTGTGTTTGTGTATGGAGGAGAGTTGTGTGTGTATTTCGGAAAATTGCGTGTGTGATAGTAGTAGAGTTGTGTGTATGCAGGAGAGATGTGTGTATGTAGGAAAGAGGGTGGAAACTTATCAATGCTATAGGACCTATGCAAGAACCTAACATGATCAAATTTGACTCATGACAATACAGCTTTAAAAAATGCATTGGCAGCAATTGTACCGATCATCTACTTTCAATGAATTATCAGCAAATTGGTGAAAGTACACCTATTAAAAAAAAAATAACAGCCTCCTCCATATCCCCTCTAGCTGTCCTGTCCATCACCAAGATAGGTGCGTTTTCTGCCATTTTAGGTAGAAGTAATGTTCAACCAATTTGCTTCTAATTTAGACAAAGTAGTAGGAAAGTTTATCAAACAAACTCTACATATGAGCTCTATCTATTTTACAATACGTGTAATATGTATTCACAAAATGTCCATTTTCTATATGTGTGAACTTCACATCTTTTTTTTTTTTTAGTAAGTTTTAGTGCATGATGAGGTGGTGTTTACCTATAGGATCCACCATCTCTTGGACTGGGCACCATTGATGGTATTTATTGGGCCCCACGTTCTTAAGTAAATCTCAATATTGCTTCAAAAAGGTAGCTATGCATATACAGTTTACAGACAGAATGTTAACATATTAAGCAAGAGTGTGACAACTTATCAGTGCTAAATGTGCCATAAAAAAACCCAGCATGTAAAATTCTTAGCTTTGACAAGTGACAACATATCTGGCAAAATGCATTGTAAACCAAATGTAATTTTTAGCTGCAGTAAATTTTAGACAATCAAAATGATGTTAAAATGTGTGTGTTTCTTACAGTCTAGAGGCTGCTTATTCTGATGGAGGAAAACACTGACAGCATCCTTCATGATCACTGAAAGAACTGTTCTCCTTTCTCCTGCCCCACACTGATCTATCTGATCGGTGCAGTGCAGGGGAGAAAGTCACCAGGACTTGCACGGATGTTGCGCATCCTGTGTAGCTGAAAAAACTTCTGCAAGACTAGCCCTTGGACCTCTTTATGAAAAGAAGAACGACACTCCTGATATGTGAGGTGGCATGGATAGGGTCCCAATCAAACAAAGTTGTTGATTAGCCATTGAACCTTTCAGGTCATGTGATCAGTCACATTCCTGGAAGGAATTTCAAGATGTGGTAATGTATACGATGGATGAGTGTACATATATATATATATATATAAGTGTTTGTGTGTGTGGAGCTGCATGAGTATATAAGAGAGCTGTTGGTGTATGGTATGTAAGAAAGCTGTGTACAAGTATGTAGCAAAACAGTGCGTGTATGTAACAGAGGTGTGAGTGCATACTTCAAAGCTGTAGAAAAGCTATATGTGTTAGAACTGTGTTTGTGTATGGAGGAGAGTTGTGTGTGTATTTCGGAAAATTGCGTGTGTGATAGTAGTAGAGTTGTGTGTATGCAGGAGAGATGTGTGTATGTAGGAAAGCGGGTGGAAACTTATCAATGCTATAGGACCTATGCAAGAACCTAACATGATCAAATTTGACTCATGACAATACAGCTTTAAAAAATGCATTGGCAGCAATTGTACCGATCATCTACTTTCAATGAATTATCAGCAAATTGGTGAAAGTACACCTATTAAAAAAAAAATAACAGCCTCCTCCATATCCCCTCTAGCTGTCCTGTCCATCACCAAGATAGGTGCGTTTTCTGCCATTTTAGGTAGAAGTAATGTTCAACCAATTTGCTTCTAATTTAGACAAAGTAGTAGGAAAGTTTATCAAACAAACTCTACATATGAGCTCTATCTATTTTACAATACGTGTAATATGTATTCACAAAATGTCCATTTTCTATATGTGTGAACTTCACATCTTTTTTTTTTTTAGTAAGTTTTAGTGCATGATGAGGTGGTGTTTACCTATAGGATCCACCATCTCTTGGACTGGGCACCATTGATGGTATTTATTGGGCCCCACGTTCTTAAGTAAATCTCAATATTGCTTCAAAAAGGTAGCTATGCATATACAGTTTACAGACAGAATGTTAACATATTAAGCAAGAGTGTGACAACTTATCAGTGCTAAATGTGCCATAAAAAAAACCAGCATGTAAAATTCTTAGCTTTGACAAGTGACAACATATCTGGCAAAATGCATTGTAAACCAAATGTAATTTTTAGCTGCAGTAAATTTTAGACAATCAAAATGATGTTAAAATGTGTGTGTTTCTTACAGTCTAGAGGCTGCTTATTCTGATGGAGGAAAACACAGCATCCTTCATGATCACTGAAAGAACTGTTCTCCTTTCTCCTGCCCCACACTGATCTATCTGATCGGTGCAGTGCAGGGGAGAAAGTCACCAGGACTTGCACGGATGTTGCGCATCCTGTGTAGCTGAAAAAACTTCTGCAAGACTAGCCCTTGGACCTCTTTATGAAAAGAAGAACGACACTCCTGATATGTGAGGTGGCATGGATAGGGTCCCAATCAAACAAAGTTGTTGATTAGCCATTCAACCTTTCAGGTCATGTGATCAGTCACATTCCTGGAAGGAATTTCAAGATGTGGTAATGTATACGATGGATGAGTGTACATATATATATATATATATATATATATATATAAGTGTTTGTGTGTGTGGAGCTGCATGAGTATATAAGAGAGCTGTTGGTGTATGTAAGAAAGCTGTGTACAAGTATGTAGCAAAACAGTGCGTGTATGTAACAGAGGTGTGAGTGCATACTTCAAAGCTGTAGAAAAGCTATATGTGTTAGAACTGTGTTTGTGTATGGAGGAGAGTTGTGTGTGTATTTCGGAAAATTGCGTGTGTGATAGTAGTAGAGTTGTGTGTATGCAGGAGAGATGTGTGTATGTAGGAAAGAGGGTGGAAACTTATCAATGCTATAGGACCTATGCAAGAACCTAACATGATCAAATTTGACTCATGACAATACAGCTTTAAAAAATGCATTGGCAGCAATTGTACCGATCATCTACTTTCAATGAATTATCAGCAAATTGGTGAAAGTACACCTATTAAAAAAAAAATAACAGCCTCCTCCATATCCCCTCTAGCTGTCCTGTCCATCACCAAGATAGGTGCGTTTTCTGCCATTTTAGGTAGAAGTAATGTTCAACCAATTTGCTTCTAATTTAGACAAAGTAGTAGGAAAGTTTATCAAACAAACTCTACATATGAGCTCTATCTATTTTACAATACGTGTAATATGTATTCACAAAATGTCCATTTTCTATATGTGTGAACTTCACATCTTTTTTTTTTTTTAGTAAGTTTTAGTGCATGATGAGGTGGTGTTTACCTATAGGATCCACCATCTCTTGGACTGGGCACCATTGATGGTATTTATTGGGCCCCACGTTCTTAAGTAAATCTCAATATTGCTTCAAAAAGGTAGCTATGCATATACAGTTTACAGACAGAATGTTAACATATTAAGCAAGAGTGTGACAACTTATCAGTGCTAAATGTGCCATAAAAAAACCCAGCATGTAAAATTCTTAGCTTTGACAAGTGACAACATATCTGGCAAAATGCATTGTAAACCAAATGTAATTTTTAGCTGCAGTAAATTTTAGACAATCAAAATGATGTTAAAATGTGTGTGTTTCTTACAGTCTAGAGGCTGCTTATTCTGATGGAGGAAAACACTGACAGCATCCTTCATGATCACTGAAAGAACTGTTCTCCTTTCTCCTGCCCCACACTGATCTATCTGATCGGTGCAGTGCAGGGGAGAAAGTCACCAGGACTTGCACGGATGTTGCGCATCCTGTGTAGCTGAAAAAACTTCTGCAAGACTAGCCCTTGGACCTCTTTATGAAAAGAAGAACGACACTCCTGATATGTGAGGTGGCATGGATAGGGTCCCAATCAAACAAAGTTGTTGATTAGCCATTGAACCTTTCAGGTCATGTGATCAGTCACATTCCTGGAAGGAATTTCAAGATGTGGTAATGTATACGATGGATGAGTGTACATATATATATATATATATATATATATATATATATATATATATATATAAGTGTTTGTGTGTGTGGAGCTGCATGAGTATATAAGAGAGCTGTTGGTGTATGTAAGAAAGCTGTGTACAAGTATGTAGCAAAACAGTGCGTGTATGTAACAGAGGTGTGAGTGCATACTTCAAAGCTGTAGAAAAGCTATATGTGTTAGAACTGTGTTTGTGTATGGAGGAGAGTTGTGTGTGTATTTCGGAAAATTGCGTGTGTGATAGTAGTAGAGTTGTGTGTATGCAGGAGAGATGTGTGTATGTAGGAAAGAGGGTGGAAACTTATCAATGCTATAGGACCTATGCAAGAACCTAACATGATCAAATTTGACTCATGACAATACAGCTTTAAAAAATGCATTGGCAGCAATTGTACCGATCATCTACTTTCAATGAATTATCAGCAAATTGGTGAAAGTACACCTATTAAAAAAAAAATAACAGCCTCCTCCATATCCCCTCTAGCTGTCCTGTCCATCACCAAGATAGGTGCGTTTTCTGCCATTTTAGGTAGAAGTAATGTTCAACCAATTTGCTTCTAATTTAGACAAAGTAGTAGGAAAGTTTATCAAACAAACTCTACATATGAGCTCTATCTATTTTACAATACGTGTAATATGTATTCACAAAATGTCCATTTTCTATATGTGTGAACTTCACATCTTTTTTTTTTTTTAGTAAGTTTTAGTGCATGATGAGGTGGTGTTTACCTATAGGATCCACCATCTCTTGGACTGGGCACCATTGATGGTATTTATTGGGCCCCACGTTCTTAAGTAAATCTCAATATTGCTTCAAAAAGGTAGCTATGCATATACAGTTTACAGACAGAATGTTAACATATTAAGCAAGAGTGTGACAACTTATCAGTGCTAAATGTGCCATAAAAAAACCCAGCATGTAAAATTCTTAGCTTTGACAAGTGACAACATATCTGGCAAAATGCATTGTAAACCAAATGTAATTTTTAGCTGCAGTAAATTTTAGACAATCAAAATGATGTTAAAATGTGTGTGTTTCTTACAGTCTAGAGGCTGCTTATTCTGATGGAGGAAAACACTGACAGCATCCTTCATGATCACTGAAAGAACTGTTCTCCTTTCTCCTGCCCCACACTGATCTATCTGATCGGTGCAGTGCAGGGGAGAAAGTCACCAGGACTTGCACGGATGTTGCGCATCCTGTGTAGCTGAAAAAACTTCTGCAAGACTAGCCCTTGGACCTCTTTATGAAAAGAAGAACGACACTCCTGATATGTGAGGTGGCATGGATAGGGTCCCAATCAAACAAAGTTGTTGATTAGCCATTGAACCTTTCAGGTCATGTGATCAGTCACATTCCTGGAAGGAATTTCAAGATGTGGTAATGTATACGATGGATGAGTGTACATATATATATATATATATATATATATATATAAGTGTTTGTGTGTGTGGAGCTGCATGAGTATATAAGAGAGCTGTTGGTGTATGTAAGAAAGCTGTGTACAAGTATGTAGCAAAACAGTGCGTGTATGTAACAGAGGTGTGAGTGCATACTTCAAAGCTGTAGAAAAGCTATATGTGTTAGAACTGTGTTTGTGTATGGAGGAGAGTTGTGTGTGTATTTCGGAAAATTGCGTGTGTGATAGTAGTAGAGTTGTGTGTATGCAGGAGAGATGTGTGTATGTAGGAAAGAGGGTGGAAACTTATCAATGCTATAGGACCTATGCAAGAACCTAACATGATCAAATTTGACTCATGACAATACAGCTTTAAAAAATGCATTGGCAGCAATTGTACCGATCATCTACTTTCAATGAATTATCAGCAAATTGGTGAAAGTACACCTATTAAAAAAAAAATAACAGCCTCCTCCATATCCCCTCTAGCTGTCCTGTCCATCACCAAGATAGGTGCGTTTTCTGCCATTTTAGGTAGAAGTAATGTTCAACCAATTTGCTTCTAATTTAGACAAAGTAGTAGGAAAGTTTATCAAACAAACTCTACATATGAGCTCTATCTATTTTACAATACGTGTAATATGTATTCACAAAATGTCCATTTTCTATATGTGTGAACTTCACATCTTTTTTTTTTTTTAGTAAGTTTTAGTGCATGATGAGGTGGTGTTTACCTATAGGATCCACCATCTCTTGGACTGGGCACCATTGATGGTATTTATTGGGCCCCACGTTCTTAAGTAAATCTCAATATTGCTTCAAAAAGGTAGCTATGCATATACAGTTTACAGACAGAATGTTAACATATTAAGCAAGAGTGTGACAACTTATCAGTGCTAAATGTGCCATAAAAAAACCCAGCATGTAAAATTCTTAGCTTTGACAAGTGACAACATATCTGGCAAAATGCATTGTAAACCAAATGTAATTTTTAGCTGCAGTAAATTTTAGACAATCAAAATGATGTTAAAATGTGTGTGTTTCTTACAGTCTAGAGGCTGCTTATTCTGATGGAGGAAAACACTGACAGCATCCTTCATGATCACTGAAAGAACTGTTCTCCTTTCTCCTGCCCCACACTGATCTATCTGATCGGTGCAGTGCAGGGGAGAAAGTCACCAGGACTTGCACGGATGTTGCGCATCCTGTGTAGCTGAAAAAACTTCTGCAAGACTAGCCCTTGGACCTCTTTATGAAAAGAAGAACGACACTCCTGATATGTGAGGTGGCATGGATAGGGTCCCAATCAAACAAAGTTGTTGATTAGCCATTGAACCTTTCAGGTCATGTGATCAGTCACATTCCTGGAAGGAATTTCAAGATGTGGTAATGTATACGATGGATGAGTGTACATATATATATATATATATATATATATATATATAAGTGTTTGTGTGTGTGGAGCTGCATGAGTATATAAGAGAGCTGTTGGTGTATGTAAGAAAGCTGTGTACAAGTATGTAGCAAAACAGTGCGTGTATGTAACAGAGGTGTGAGTGCATACTTCAAAGCTGTAGAAAAGCTATATGTGTTAGAACTGTGTTTGTGTATGGAGGAGAGTTGTGTGTGTATTTCGGAAAATTGCGTGTGTGATAGTAGTAGAGTTGTGTGTATGCAGGAGAGATGTGTGTATGTAGGAAAGAGGGTGGAAACTTATCAATGCTATAGGACCTATGCAAGAACCTAACATGATCAAATTTGACTCATGACAATACAGCTTTAAAAAATGCATTGGCAGCAATTGTACCGATCATCTACTTTCAATTAATTATCAGTAAATTGGTGAAAGTACACCTATTAAAAAAAAAATAACAGCCTCCTCCATATCCCCTCTAGCTGTCCTGTCCATCACCAAGATAGGTGCGTTTTCTGCCATTTTAGGTAGAAGTAATGTTCAACCAATTTGCTTCTAATTTAGACAAAGTAGTAGGAAAGTTTATCAAACAAACTCTACATATGAGCTCTATCTATTTTACAATACGTGTAATATGTATTCACAAAATGTCCATTTTCTATATGTGTGAACTTCACATCTTTTTTTTTTTTAGTAAGTTTTAGTGCATGATGAGGTGGTGTTTACCTATAGGATCCACCATCTCTTGGACTGGGCACCATTGATGGTATTTATTGGGCCCCACGTTCTTAAGTAAATCTCAATATTGCTTCAAAAAGGTAGCTATGCATATACAGTTTACAGACAGAATGTTAACATATTAAGCAAGAGTGTGACAACTTATCAGTGCTAAATGTGCCATAAAAAAACCCAGCATGTAAAATTCTTAGCTTTGACAAGTGACAACATATCTGGCAAAATGCATTGTAAACCAAATGTAATTTTTAGCTGCAGTAAATTTTAGACAATCAAAATGATGTTAAAATGTGTGTGTTTCTTACAGTCTAGAGGCTGCTTATTCTGATGGAGGAAAACACTGACAGCATCCTTCATGATCACTGAAAGAACTGTTCTCCTTTCTCCTGCCCCACACTGATCTATCTGATCGGTGCAGTGCAGGGGAGAAAGTCACCAGGACTTGCACGGATGTTGCGCATCCTGTGTAGCTGAAAAAACTTCTGCAAGACTAGCCCTTGGACCTCTTTATGAAAAGAAGAACGACACTCCTGATATGTGAGGTGGCATGGATAGGGTCCCAATCAAACAAAGTTGTTGATTAGCCATTGAACCTTTCAGGTCATGTGATCAGTCACATTCCTGGAAGGAATTTCAAGATGTGGTAATGTATACGATGGATGAGTGTACATATATATATATATATATATATATATATATAAGTGTTTGTGTGTGTGGAGCTGCATGAGTATATAAGAGAGCTGTTGGTGTATGTAAGAAAGCTGTGTACAAGTATGTAGCAAAACAGTGCGTGTATGTAACAGAGGTGTGAGTGCATACTTCAAAGCTGTAGAAAAGCTATATGTGTTAGAACTGTGTTTGTGTATGGAGGAGAGTTGTGTGTGTATTTCGGAAAATTGCGTGTGTGATAGTAGTAGAGTTGTGTGTATGCAGGAGAGATGTGTGTATGTAGGAAAGAGGGTGGAAACTTATCAATGCTATAGGACCTATGCAAGAACCTAACATGATCAAATTTGACTCATGACAATACAGCTTTAAAAAATGCATTGGCAGCAATTGTACCGATCATCTACTTTCAATGAATTATCAGCAAATTGGTGAAAGTACACCTATTAAAAAAAAAATAACAGCCTCCTCCATATCCCCTCTAGCTGTCCTGTCCATCACCAAGATAGGTGCGTTTTCTGCCATTTTAGGTAGAAGTAATGTTCAACCAATTTGCTTCTAATTTAGACAAAGTAGTAGGAAAGTTTATCAAACAAACTCTACATATGAGCTCTATCTATTTTACAATACGTGTAATATGTATTCACAAAATGTCCATTTTCTATATGTGTGAACTTCACATCTTTTTTTTTTTTTAGTAAGTTTTAGTGCATGATGAGGTGGTGTTTACCTATAGGATCCACCATCTCTTGGACTGGGCACCATTGATGGTATTTATTGGGCCCCACGTTCTTAAGTAAATCTCAATATTGCTTCAAAAAGGTAGCTATGCATATACAGTTTACAGACAGAATGTTAACATATTAAGCAAGAGTGTGACAACTTATCAGTGCTAAATGTGCCATAAAAAAACCCAGCATGTAAAATTCTTAGCTTTGACAAGTGACAACATATCTGGCAAAATGCATTGTAAACCAAATGTAATTTTTAGCTGCAGTAAATTTTAGACAATCAAAATGATGTTAAAATGTGTGTGTTTCTTACAGTCTAGAGGCTGCTTATTCTGATGGAGGAAAACACTGACAGCATCCTTCATGATCACTGAAAGAACTGTTCTCCTTTCTCCTGCCCCACACTGATCTATCTGATCGGTGCAGTGCAGGGGAGAAAGTCACCAGGACTTGCACGGATGTTGCGCATCCTGTGTAGCTGAAAAAACTTCTGCAAGACTAGCCCTTGGACCTCTTTATGAAAAGAAGAACGACACTCCTGATATGTGAGGTGGCATGGATAGGGTCCCAATCAAACAAAGTTGTTGATTAGCCATTGAACCTTTCAGGTCATGTGATCAGTCACATTCCTGGAAGGAATTTCAAGATGTGGTAATGTATACGATGGATGAGTGTACATATATATATATATATATATATATATATATATATATGTGTTTGTGTGTGTGGAGCTGCATGAGTATATAAGAGAGCTGTTGGTGTATGTAAGAAAGCTGTGTACAAGTATGTAGCAAAACAGTGCGTGTATGTAACAGAGGTGTGAGTGCATACTTCAAAGCTGTAGAAAAGCTATATGTGTTAGAACTGTGTTTGTGTATGGAGGAGAGTTGTGTGTGTATTTCGGAAAATTGCGTGTGTGATAGTAGTAGAGTTGTGTGTATGCAGGAGAGATGTGTGTATGTAGGAAAGAGGGTGGAAACTTATCAATGCTATAGGACCTATGCAAGAACCTAACATGATCAAATTTGACTCATGACAATACAGCTTTAAAAAATGCATTGGCAGCAATTGTACCGATCATCTACTTTCAATGAATTATCAGCAAATTGGTGAAAGTACACCTATTAAAAAAAAAATAACAGCCTCCTCCATATCCCCTCTAGCTGTCCTGTCCATCACCAAGATAGGTGCGTTTTCTGCCATTTTAGGTAGAAGTAATGTTCAACCAATTTGCTTCTAATTTAGACAAAGTAGTAGGAAAGTTTATCAAACAAACTCTACATATGAGCTCTATCTATTTTACAATACGTGTAATATGTATTCACAAAATGTCCATTTTCTATATGTGTGAACTTCACATCTTTTTTTTTTTTAGTAAGTTTTAGTGCATGATGAGGTGGTGTTTACCTATAGGATCCACCATCTCTTGGACTGGGCACCATTGATGGTATTTATTGGGCCCCACGTTCTTAAGTAAATCTCAATATTGCTTCAAAAAGGTAGCTATGCATATACAGTTTACAGACAGAATGTTAACATATTAAGCAAGAGTGTGACAACTTATCAGTGCTAAATGTGCCATAAAAAAACCCAGCATGTAAAATTCTTAGCTTTGACAAGTGACAACATATCTGGCAAAATGCATTGTAAACCAAATGTAATTTTTAGCTGCAGTAAATTTTAGACAATCAAAATGATGTTAAAATGTGTGTGTTTCTTACAGTCTAGAGGCTGCTTATTCTGATGGAGGAAAACACTGACAGCATCCTTCATGATCACTGAAAGAACTGTTCTCCTTTCTCCTGCCCCACACTGATCTATCTGATCGGTGCAGTGCAGGGGAGAAAGTCACCAGGACTTGCACGGATGTTGCGCATCCTGTGTAGCTGAAAAAACTTCTGCAAGACTAGCCCTTGGACCTCTTTATGAAAAGAAGAACGACACTCCTGATATGTGAGGTGGCATGGATAGGGTCCCAATCAAACAAAGTTGTTGATTAGCCATTGAACCTTTCAGGTCATGTGATCAGTCACATTCCTGGAAGGAATTTCAAGATGTGGTAATGTATACGATGGATGAGTGTACATATATATATATATATATATATAAGTGTTTGTGTGTGTGGAGCTGCATGAGTATATAAGAGAGCTGTTGGTGTATGTAAGAAAGCTGTGTACAAGTATGTAGCAAAACAGTGCGTGTATGTAACAGAGGTGTGAGTGCATACTTCAAAGCTGTAGAAAAGCTATATGTGTTAGAACTGTGTTTGTGTATGGAGGAGAGTTGTGTGTGTATTTCGGAAAATTGCGTGTGTGATAGTAGTAGAGTTGTGTGTATGCAGGAGAGATGTGTGTATGTAGGAAAAAGGGTGGAAACTTATCAATGCTATAGGACCTATGCAAGAACCTAACATGATCAAATTTGACTCATGACAATACAGCTTTAAAAAATGCATTGGCAGCAATTGTACCGATCATCTACTTTCAATGAATTATCAGCAAATTGGTGAAAGTACACCTATTAAAAAAAAAATAACAGCCTCCTCCATATCCCCTCTAGCTGTCCTGTCCATCACCAAGATAGGTGCGTTTTCTGCCATTTTAGGTAGAAGTAATGTTCAACCAATTTGCTTCTAATTTAGACAAAGTAGTAGGAAAGTTTATCAAACAAACTCTACATATGAGCTCTATCTATTTTACAATACGTGTAATATGTATTCACAAAATGTCCATTTTCTATATGTGTGAACTTCACATCTTTTTTTTTTTTAGTAAGTTTTAGTGCATGATGAGGTGGTGTTTACCTATAGGATCCAACATCTCTTGGACTGGGCACCATTGATGGTATTTATTGGGCCCCACGTTCTTAAGTAAATCTCAATATTGCTTCAAAAAGGTAGCTATGCATATACAGTTTACAGACAGAATGTTAACATATTAAGCAAGAGTGTGACAACTTATCAGTGCTAAATGTGCCATAAAAAAACCCAGCATGTAAAATTCTTAGCTTTGACAAGTGACAACATATCTGGCAAAATGCATTGTAAACCAAATGTAATTTTTAGCTGCAGTAAATTTTAGACAATCAAAATGATGTTAAAATGTGTGTGTTTCTTACAGTCTAGAGGCTGCTTATTCTGATGGAGGAAAACACTGACAGCATCCTTCATGATCACTGAAAGAACTGTTCTCCTTTCTCCTGCCCCACACTGATCTATCTGATCGGTGCAGTGCAGGGGAGAAAGTCACCAGGACTTGCACGGATGTTGCGCATCCTGTGTAGCTGAAAAAACTTCTGCAAGACTAGCCCTTGGGCCTCTTTATGAAAAGAAGAACGACACTCCTGATATGTGAGGTGGCATGGATAGGGTCCCAATCAAACAAAGTTGTTGATTAGCCATTGAACCTTTCAGGTCATGTGATCAGTCACATTCCTGGAAGGAATTTCAAGATGTGGTAATGTATACGATGGATGAGTGTACATATATATATATATATATATATATATATATATATATAAGTGTTTGTGTGTGTGGAGCTGCATGAGTATATAAGAGAGCTGTTGGTGTATGTAAGAAAGCTGTGTACAAGTATGTAGCAAAACAGTGCGTGTATGTAACAGAGGTGTGAGTGCATACTTCAAAGCTGTAGAAAAGCTATATGTGTTAGAACTGTGTTTGTGTATGGAGGAGAGTTGTGTGTGTATTTCGGAAAATTGCGTGTGTGATAGTAGTAGAGTTGTGTGTATGCAGGAGAGATGTGTGTATGTAGGAAAAAGGGTGGAAACTTATCAATGCTATAGGACCTATGCAAGAACCTAACATGATCAAATTTGACTCATGACAATACAGCTTTAAAAAATGCATTGGCAGCAATTGTACCGATCATCTACTTTCAATGAATTATCAGCAAATTGGTGAAAGTACACCTATTAAAAAAAAAATAACAGCCTCCTCCATATCCCCTCTAGCTGTCCTGTCCATCACCAAGATAGGTGCGTTTTCTGCCATTTTAGGTAGAAGTAATGTTCAACCAATTTGCTTCTAATTTAGACAAAGTAGTAGGAAAGTTTATCAAACAAACTCTACATATGAGCTCTATCTATTTTACAATACGTGTAATATGTATTCACAAAATGTCCATTTTCTATATGTGTGAACTTCACATCTTTTTTTTTTTTAGTAAGTTTTAGTGCATGATGAGGTGGTGTTTACCTATAGGATCCACCATCTCTTGGACTGGGCACCATTGATGGTATTTATTGGGCCCCACGTTCTTAAGTAAATCTCAATATTGCTTCAAAAAGGTAGCTATGCATATACAGTTTACAGACAGAATGTTAACATATTAAGCAAGAGTGTGACAACTTATCAGTGCTAAATGTGCCATAAAAAAACCCAGCATGTAAAATTCTTAGCTTTGACAAGTGACAACATATCTGGCAAAATGCATTGTAAACCAAATGTAATTTTTAGCTGCAGTAAATTTTAGACAATCAAAATGATGTTAAAATGTGTGTGTTTCTTACAGTCTAGAGGCTGCTTATTCTGATGGAGGAAAACACTGACAGCATCCTTCATGATCACTGAAAGAACTGTTCTCCTTTCTCCTGCCCCACACTGATCTATCTGATCGGTGCAGTGCAGGGGAGAAAGTCACCAGGACTTGCACGGATGTTGCGCATCCTGTGTAGCTGAAAAAACTTCTGCAAGACTAGCCCTTGGACCTCTTTATGAAAAGAAGAACGACACTCCTGATATGTGAGGTGGCATGGATAGGGTCCCAATCAAACAAAGTTGTTGATTAGCCATTGAACCTTTCAGGTCATGTGATCAGTCACATTCCTGGAAGGAATTTCAAGATGTGGTAATGTATACGATGGATGAGTGTACATATATATATATATATATATATATATGTGTTTGTGTGTGTGGAGCTGCATGAGTATATAAGAGAGCTGTTGGTGTATGTAAGAAAGCTGTGTACAAGTATGTAGCAAAACAGTGCGTGTATGTAACAGAGGTGTGAGTGCATACTTCAAAGCTGTAGAAAAGCTATATGTGTTAGAACTGTGTTTGTGTATGGAGGAGAGTTGTGTGTGTATTTCGGAAAATTGCGTGTGTGATAGTAGTAGAGTTGTGTGTATGCAGGAGAGATGTGTGTATGTAGGAAAGAGGGTGGAAACTTATCAATGCTATAGGACCTATGCAAGAACCTAACATGATCAAATTTGACTCATGACAATACAGCTTTAAAAAATGCATTGGCAGCAATTGTACCGATCATCTACTTTCAATGAATTATCAGCAAATTGGTGAAAGTACACCTATTAAAAAAAAAATAACAGCCTCCTCCATATCCCCTCTAGCTGTCCTGTCCATCACCAAGATAGGTGCGTTTTCTGCCATTTTAGGTAGAAGTAATGTTCAACCAATTTGCTTCTAATTTAGACAAAGTAGTAGGAAAGTTTATCAAACAAACTCTACATATGAGCTCTATCTATTTTACAATACGTGTAATATGTATTCACAAAATGTCCATTTTCTATATGTGTGAACTTCACATCTTTTTTTTTTTTAGTAAGTTTTAGTGCATGATGAGGTGGTGTTTACCTATAGGATCCACCATCTCTTGGACTGGGCACCATTGATGGTATTTATTGGGCCCCACGTTCTTAAGTAAATCTCAATATTGCTTCAAAAAGGTAGCTATGCATATACAGTTTACAGACAGAATGTTAACATATTAAGCAAGAGTGTGACAACTTATCAGTGCTAAATGTGCCATAAAAAAACCCAGCATGTAAAATTCTTAGCTTTGACAAGTGACAACATATCTGGCAAAATGCATTGTAAACCAAATGTAATTTTTAGCTGCAGTAAATTTTAGACAATCAAAATGATGTTAAAATGTGTGTGTTTCTTACAGTCTAGAGGCTGCTTATTCTGATGGAGGAAAACACTGACAGCATCCTTCATGATCACTGAAAGAACTGTTCTCCTTTCTCCTGCCCCACACTGATCTATCTGATCGGTGCAGTGCAGGGGAGAAAGTCACCAGGACTTGCACGGATGTTGCGCATCCTGTGTAGCTGAAAAAACTTCTGCAAGACTAGCCCTTGGACCTCTTTATGAAAAGAAGAACGACACTCCTGATATGTGAGGTGGCATGGATAGGGTCCCAATCAAACAAAGTTGTTGATTAGCCATTGAACCTTTCAGGTCATGTGATCAGTCACATTCCTGGAAGGAATTTCAAGATGTGGTAATGTATACGATGGATGAGTGTACATATATATATATATATATATAAGTGTTTGTGTGTGTGGAGCTGCATGAGTATATAAGAGAGCTGTTGGTGTATGTAAGAAAGCTGTGTACAAGTATGTAGCAAAACAGTGCGTGTATGTAACAGAGGTGTGAGTGCATACTTCAAAGCTGTAGAAAAGCTATATGTGTTAGAACTGTGTTTGTGTATGGAGGAGAGTTGTGTGTGTATTTCGGAAAATTGCGTGTGTGATAGTAGTAGAGTTGTGTGTATGCAGGAGAGATGTGTGTATGTAGGAAAAAGGGTGGAAACTTATCAATGCTATAGGACCTATGCAAGAACCTAACATGATCAAATTTGACTCATGACAATACAGCTTTAAAAAATGCATTGGCAGCAATTGTACCGATCATCTACTTTCAATGAATTATCAGCAAATTGGTGAAAGTACACCTATTAAAAAAAAAATAACAGCCTCCTCCATATCCCCTCTAGCTGTCCTGTCCATCACCAAGATAGGTGCGTTTTCTGCCATTTTAGGTAGAAGTAATGTTCAACCAATTTGCTTCTAATTTAGACAAAGTAGTAGGAAAGTTTATCAAACAAACTCTACATATGAGCTCTATCTATTTTACAATACGTGTAATATGTATTCACAAAATGTCCATTTTCTATATGTGTGAACTTCACATCTTTTTTTTTTTTAGTAAGTTTTAGTGCATGATGAGGTGGTGTTTACCTATAGGATCCACCATCTCTTGGACTGGGCACCATTGATGGTATTTATTGGGCCCCACGTTCTTAAGTAAATCTCAATATTGCTTCAAAAAGGTAGCTATGCATATACAGTTTACAGACAGAATGTTAACATATTAAGCAAGAGTGTGACAACTTATCAGTGCTAAATGTGCCATAAAAAAACCCAGCATGTAAAATTCTTAGCTTTGACAAGTGACAACATATCTGGCAAAATGCATTGTAAACCAAATGTAATTTTTAGCTGCAGTAAATTTTAGACAATCAAAATGATGTTAAAATGTGTGTGTTTCTTACAGTCTAGAGGCTGCTTATTCTGATGGAGGAAAACACTGACAGCATCCTTCATGATCACTGAAAGAACTGTTCTCCTTTCTCCTGCCCCACACTGATCTATCTGATCGGTGCAGTGCAGGGGAGAAAGTCACCAGGACTTGCACGGATGTTGCGCATCCTGTGTAGCTGAAAAAACTTCTGCAAGACTAGCCCTTGGACCTCTTTATGAAAAGAAGAACGACACTCCTGATATGTGAGGTGGCATGGATAGGGTCCCAATCAAACAAAGTTGTTGATTAGCCATTGAACCTTTCAGGTCATGTGATCAGTCACATTCCTGGAAGGAATTTCAAGATGTGGTAATGTATACGATGGATGAGTGTACATATATATATATATATATATATATATATATATAAAAGTGTTTGTGTGTGTGGAGCTGCATGAGTATATAAGAGAGCTGTTGGTGTATGTAAGAAAGCTGTGTACAAGTATGTAGCAAAACAGTGCGTGTATGTAACAGAGGTGTGAGTGCATACTTCAAAGCTGTAGAAAAGCTATATGTGTTAGAACTGTGTTTGTGTATGGAGGAGAGTTGTGTGTGTATTTCGGAAAATTGCGTGTGTGATAGTAGTAGAGTTGTGTGTATGCAGGAGAGATGTGTGTATGTAGGAAAGAGGGTGGAAACTTATCAATGCTATAGGACCTATGCAAGAACCTAACATGATCAAATTTGACTCATGACAATACAGCTTTAAAAAATGCATTGGCAGCAATTGTACCGATCATCTACTTTCAATGAATTATCAGCAAATTGGTGAAAGTACACCTATTAAAAAAAAAATAACAGCCTCCTCCATATCCCCTCTAGCTGTCCTGTCCATCACCAAGATAGGTGCGTTTTCTGCCATTTTAGGTAGAAGTAATGTTCAACCAATTTGCTTCTAATTTAGACAAAGTAGTAGGAAAGTTTATCAAACAAACTCTACATATGAGCTCTATCTATTTTACAATACGTGTAATATGTATTCACAAAATGTCCATTTTCTATATGTGTGAACTTCACATCTTTTTTTTTTTTAGTAAGTTTTAGTGCATGATGAGGTGGTGTTTACCTATAGGATCCACCATCTCTTGGACTGGGCACCATTGATGGTATTTATTGGGCCCCACGTTCTTAAGTAAATCTCAATATTGCTTCAAAAAGGTAGCTATGCATATACAGTTTACAGACAGAATGTTAACATATTAAGCAAGAGTGTGACAACTTATCAGTGCTAAATGTGCCATAAAAAAACCCAGCATGTAAAATTCTTAGCTTTGACAAGTGACAACATATCTGGCAAAATGCATTGTAAACCAAATGTAATTTTTAGCTGCAGTAAATTTTAGACAATCAAAATGATGTTAAAATGTGTGTGTTTCTTACAGTCTAGAGGCTGCTTATTCTGATGGAGGAAAACACTGACAGCATCCTTCATGATCACTGAAAGAACTGTTCTCCTTTCTCCTGCCCCACACTGATCTATCTGATCGGTGCAGTGCAGGGGAGAAAGTCACCAGGACTTGCACGGATGTTGCGCATCCTGTGTAGCTGAAAAAACTTCTGCAAGACTAGCCCTTGGACCTCTTTATGAAAAGAAGAACGACACTCCTGATATGTGAGGTGGCATGGATAGGGTCCCAATCAAACAAAGTTGTTGATTAGCCATTGAACCTTTCAGGTCATGTGATCAGTCACATTCCTGGAAGGAATTTCAAGATGTGGTAATGTATACGATGGATGAGTGTACATATATATATATATATATATATATATAAGTGTTTGTGTGTGTGGAGCTGCATGAGTATATAAGAGAGCTGTTGGTGTATGTAAGAAAGCTGTGTACAAGTATGTAGCAAAACAGTGCGTGTATGTAACAGAGGTGTGAGTGCATACTTCAAAGCTGTAGAAAAGCTATATGTGTTAGAACTGTGTTTGTGTATGGAGGAGAGTTGTGTGTGTATTTCGGAAAATTGCGTGTGTGATAGTAGTAGAGTTGTGTGTATGCAGGAGAGATGTGTGTATGTAGGAAAAAGGGTGGAAACTTATCAATGCTATAGGACCTATGCAAGAACCTAACATGATCAAATTTGACTCATGACAATACAGCTTTAAAAAATGCATTGGCAGCAATTGTACCGATCATCTACTTTCAATGAATTATCAGCAAATTGGTGAAAGTACACCTATTAAAAAAAAAATAACAGCCTCCTCCATATCCCCTCTAGCTGTCCTGTCCATCACCAAGATAGGTGCGTTTTCTGCCATTTTAGGTAGAAGTAATGTTCAACCAATTTGCTTCTAATTTAGACAAAGTAGTAGGAAAGTTTATCAAACAAACTCTACATATGAGCTCTATCTATTTTACAATACGTGTAATATGTATTCACAAAATGTCCATTTTCTATATGTGTGAACTTCACATCTTTTTTTTTTTTAGTAAGTTTTAGTGCATGATGAGGTGGTGTTTACCTATAGGATCCACCATCTCTTGGACTGGGCACCATTGATGGTATTTATTGGGCCCCACGTTCTTAAGTAAATCTCAATATTGCTTCAAAAAGGTAGCTATGCATATACAGTTTACAGACAGAATGTTAACATATTAAGCAAGAGTGTGACAACTTATCAGTGCTAAATGTGCCATAAAAAAACCCAGCATGTAAAATTCTTAGCTTTGACAAGTGACAACATATCTGGCAAAATGCATTGTAAACCAAATGTAATTTTTAGCTGCAGTAAATTTTAGACAATCAAAATGATGTTAAAATGTGTGTGTTTCTTACAGTCTAGAGGCTGCTTATTCTGATGGAGGAAAACACTGACAGCATCCTTCATGATCACTGAAAGAACTGTTCTCCTTTCTCCTGCCCCACACTGATCTATCTGATCGGTGCAGTGCAGGGGAGAAAGTCACCAGGACTTGCACGGATGTTGCGCATCCTGTGTAGCTGAAAAAACTTCTGCAAGACTAGCCCTTGGGCCTCTTTATGAAAAGAAGAACGACACTCCTGATATGTGAGGTGGCATGGATAGGGTCCCAATCAAACAAAGTTGTTGATTAGCCATTGAACCTTTCAGGTCATGTGATCAGTCACATTCCTGGAAGGAATTTCAAGATGTGGTAATGTATACGATGGATGAGTGTACATATATATATATATATATATATATATAAGTGTTTGTGTGTGTGGAGCTGCATGAGTATATAAGAGAGCTGTTGGTGTATGTAAGAAAGCTGTGTACAAGTATGTAGCAAAACAGTGCGTGTATGTAACAGAGGTGTGAGTGCATACTTCAAAGCTGTAGAAAAGCTATATGTGTTAGAACTGTGTTTGTGTATGGAGGAGAGTTGTGTGTGTATTTCGGAAAATTGCGTGTGTGATAGTAGTAGAGTTGTGTGTATGCAGGAGAGATGTGTGTATGTAGGAAAAAGGGTGGAAACTTATCAATGCTATAGGACCTATGCAAGAACCTAACATGATCAAATTTGACTCATGACAATACAGCTTTAAAAAATGCATTGGCAGCAATTGTACCGATCATCTACTTTCAATGAATTATCAGCAAATTGGTGAAAGTACACCTATTAAAAAAAAAATAACAGCCTCCTCCATATCCCCTCTAGCTGTCCTGTCCATCACCAAGATAGGTGCGTTTTCTGCCATTTTAGGTAGAAGTAATGTTCAACCAATTTGCTTCTAATTTAGACAAAGTAGTAGGAAAGTTTATCAAACAAACTCTACATATGAGCTCTATCTATTTTACAATACGTGTAATATGTATTCACAAAATGTCCATTTTCTATATGTGTGAACTTCACATCTTTTTTTTTTTTAGTAAGTTTTAGTGCATGATGAGGTGGTGTTTACCTATAGGATCCACCATCTCTTGGACTGGGCACCATTGATGGTATTTATTGGGCCCCACGTTCTTAAGTAAATCTCAATATTGCTTCAAAAAGGTAGCTATGCATATACAGTTTACAGACAGAATGTTAACATATTAAGCAAGAGTGTGACAACTTATCAGTGCTAAATGTGCCATAAAAAAACCCAGCATGTAAAATTCTTAGCTTTGACAAGTGACAACATATCTGGCAAAATGCATTGTAAACCAAATGTAATTTTTAGCTGCAGTAAATTTTAGACAATCAAAATGATGTTAAAATGTGTGTGTTTCTTACAGTCTAGAGGCTGCTTATTCTGATGGAGGAAAACACTGACAGCATCCTTCATGATCACTGAAAGAACTGTTCTCCTTTCTCCTGCCCCACACTGATCTATCTGATCGGTGCAGTGCAGGGGAGAAAGTCACCAGGACTTGCACGGATGTTGCGCATCCTGTGTAGCTGAAAAAACTTCTGCAAGACTAGCCCTTGGGCCTCTTTATGAAAAGAAGAACGACACTCCTGATATGTGAGGTGGCATGGATAGGGTCCCAATCAAACAAAGTTGTTGATTAGCCATTGAACCTTTCAGGTCATGTGATCAGTCACATTCCTGGAA
>NW_027371037.1:0-31193 GCF_046119375.1 Phyllobates terribilis | reverse complement strand
AATCAATGAATATTGTAAATGCACAAACAGTAATATCTCCACATTGCACGGTGCAATTCTGAAATTTTTAGCTTTTTCCTGTTAATCCTAGCATGATAAAGAAGATTCAAAGAGAGTGAGATGCCAGCTCCTTTCATTCAGTCAGTAGCTTCAAACATTTCTGGTATATGAAAAACATGTTTTTCAATGGCAATAATCAATGAATATTGTAAATGCACAAACAGTAATATCTCCACATTGCACGGTGCAATTCTGAAATTTTTAGCTTTTTCCTGTTAATCCTAGCATGATAAAGAAGATTCAAAGAGAGTGAGATGCCAGCTCCTTTCATTCAGTCAGTAGCTTCAAACATTTCTGGTATATGAAAAACATGTTTTTCAATGGCAAAAATCAATGAATATTGTAAATGCACAAACAGTAATATCTCCACATTGCACGGTGCAATTCTGAAATTTTTAGCTTTTTCCTGTTAATCCTAGCATGATAAAGAAGATTCAAAGAGAGTGAGATGCCAGCTCCTTTCATTCAGTCAGTAGCTTCAAACATTTCTGGTATATGAAAAACATGTTTTTCAATGGCAAAAATCAATGAATATTGTAAATGCACAAACAGTAATATCTCCACATTGCACGGTGCAATTCTGAAATTTTTAGCTTTTTCCTGTTAATCCTAGCATGATAAAGAAGATTCAAAGAGAGTGAGATGCCAGCTCCTTTCATTCAGTCAGTAGCTTCAAACATTTCTGGTATATGAAAAACATGTTTTTCAATGGCAAAAATCAATGAATATTGTAAATGCACAAACAGTAATATCTCCACATTGCACGGTGCAATTCTGAAATTTTTAGCTTTTTCCTGTTAATCCTAGCATGATAAAGAAGATTCAAAGAGAGTGAGATGCCAGCTCCTTTCATTCAGTCAGTAGCTTCAAACATTTCTGGTATATGAAAAACATGTTTTTCAATGGCAAAAATCAATGAATATTGTAAATGCACAAACAGTAATATCTCCACATTGCACGGTGCAATTCTGAAATTTTTAGCTTTTTCCTGTTAATCCTAGCATGATAAAGAAGATTCAAAGAGAGTGAGATGCCAGCTCCTTTCATTCAGTCAGTAGCTTCAAACATTTCTGGTATATTGACGTTTTTCAATGGCAAAAATCAATGAATATTGTAAATGCACAAACAGTAATATCTCCACATTGCACGGTGCAATTCTGAAATTTTTAGCTTTTTCCTGTTAATCCTAGCATGATAAAGAAGATTCAAAGAGAGTGAGATGCCAGCTCCTTTCATTCAGTCAGTAGCTTCAAACATTTCTGGACGTTTTTCAATGGCAAAAATCAATGAATATTGTAAATGCACAAACAGTAATATCTCCACATTGCACGGTGCAATTCTGAAATTTTTAGCTTTTTCCTGTTAATCCTAGCATGATAAAGAAGATTCAAAGAGAGTGAGATGCCAGCTCCTTTCATTCAGTCAGTAGCTTCAAACATTTCTGGACGTTTTTCAATGGCAAAAATCAATGAATATTGTAAATGCACAAACAGTAATATCTCCACATTGCACGGTGCAATTCTGAAATTTTTAGCTTTTTCCTGTTAATCCTAGCATGATAAAGAAGATTCAAAGAGAGTGAGATGCCAGCTCCTTTCATTCAGTCAGTAGCTTCAAACATTTCTGGTATATGAAAAACATGTTTTTCAATGGCAAAAATCAATGAATATTGTAAATGCACAAACAGTAATATCTCCACATTGCACGGTGCAATTCTGAAATTTTTAGCTTTTTCCTGTTAATCCTAGCATGATAAAGAAGATTCAAAGAGAGTGAGATGCCAGCTCCTTTCATTCAGTCAGTAGCTTCAAACATTTCTGGAACGTTTTTCAATGGCAAAAATCAATGAATATTGTAAATGCACAAACAGTAATATCTCCACATTGCACGGTGCAATTCTGAAATTTTTAGCTTTTTCCTGTTAATCCTAGCATGATAAAGAAGATTCAAAGAGAGTGAGATGCCAGCTCCTTTCATTCAGTCAGTAGCTTCAAACATTTCTGGACGTTTTTCAATGGCAAAAATCAATGAATATTGTAAATGCACAAACAGTAATATCTCCACATTGCACGGTGCAATTCTGAAATTTTTAGCTTTTTCCTGTTAATCCTAGCATGATAAAGAAGATTCAAAGAGAGTGAGATGCCAGCTCCTTTCATTCAGTCAGTAGCTTCAAACATTTCTGGTATATGAAAAACATGTTTTTCAATGGCAAAAATCAATGAATATTGTAAATGCACAAACAGTAATATCTCCACATTGCACGGTGCAATTCTGAAATTTTTAGCTTTTTCCTGTTAATCCTAGCATGATAAAGAAGATTCAAAGAGAGTGAGATGCCAGCTCCTTTCATTCAGTCAGTAGCTTCAAACATTTCTGGTATATGAAAAACATGTTTTTCAATGGCAAAAATCAATGAATATTGTAAATGCACAAACAGTAATATCTCCACATTGCACGGTGCAATTCTGAAATTTTTAGCTTTTTCCTGTTAATCCTAGCATGATAAAGAAGATTCAAAGAGAGTGAGATGCCAGCTCCTTTCATTCAGTCAGTAGCTTCAAACATTTCTGGTATATGAAAAACATGTTTTTCAATGGCAAAAATCAATGAATATTGTAAATGCACAAACAGTAATATCTCCACATTGCACGGTGCAATTCTGAAATTTTTAGCTTTTTCCTGTTAATCCTAGCATGATAAAGAAGATTCAAAGAGAGTGAGATGCCAGCTCCTTTCATTCAGTCAGTAGCTTCAAACATTTCTGGTATATGAAAAACATGTTTTTCAATGGCAAAAATCAATGAATATTGTAAATGCACAAACAGTAATATCTCCACATTGCACGGTGCAATTCTGAAATTTTTAGCTTTTTCCTGTTAATCCTAGCATGATAAAGAAGATTCAAAGAGAGTGAGATGCCAGCTCCTTTCATTCAGTCAGTAGCTTCAAACATTTCTGGTATATGAAAAACATGTTTTTCAATGGCAAAAATCAATGAATATTGTAAATGCACAAACAGTAATATCTCCACATTGCACGGTGCAATTCTGAAATTTTTAGCTTTTTCCTGTTAATCCTAGCATGATAAAGAAGATTCAAAGAGAGTGAGATGCCAGCTCCTTTCATTCAGTCAGTAGCTTCAAACATTTCTGGTATATGAAAAACATGTTTTTCAATGGCAAAAATCAATGAATATTGTAAATGCACAAACAGTAATATCTCCACATTGCACGGTGCAATTCTGAAATTTTTAGCTTTTTCCTGTTAATCCTAGCATGATAAAGAAGATTCAAAGAGAGTGAGATGCCAGCTCCTTTCATTCAGTCAGTAGCTTCAAACATTTCTGGACGTTTTTCAATGGCAAAAATCAATGAATATTGTAAATGCACAAACAGTAATATCTCCACATTGCACGGTGCAATTCTGAAATTTTTAGCTTTTTCCTGTTAATCCTAGCATGATAAAGAAGATTCAAAGAGAGTGAGATGCCAGCTCCTTTCATTCAGTCAGTAGCTTCAAACATTTCTGGTATATGAAAAACATGTTTTTCAATGGCAAAAATCAATGAATATTGTAAATGCACAAACAGTAATATCTCCACATTGCACGGTGCAATTCTGAAATTTTTAGCTTTTTCCTGTTAATCCTAGCATGATAAAGAAGATTCAAAGAGAGTGAGATGCCAGCTCCTTTCATTCAGTCAGTAGCTTCAAACATTTCTGGACGTTTTTCAATGGCAAAAATCAATGAATATTGTAAATGCACAAACAGTAATATCTCCACATTGCACGGTGCAATTCTGAAATTTTTTGCTTTTTCCTGTTAATCCTAGCATGATAAAGAAGATTCAAAGAGAGTGAGATGCCAGCTCCTTTCATTCAGTCAGTAGCTTCAAACATTTCTGGTATATGAAAAACATGTTTTTCAATGGCAAAAATCAATGAATATTGTAAATGCACAAACAGTAATATCTCCACATTGCACGGTGCAATTCTGAAATTTTTTGCTTTTTCCTGTTAATCCTAGCATGATAAAGAAGATTCAAAGAGAGTGAGATGCCAGCTCCTTTCATTCAGTCAGTAGCTTCAAACATTTCTGGTATATGAAAAACATGTTTTTCAATGGCAAAAATCAATGAATATTGTAAATGCACAAACAGTAATATCTCCACATTGCACGGTGCAATTCTGAAATTTTTAGCTTTTTCCTGTTAATCCTAGCATGATAAAGAAGATTCAAAGAGAGTGAGATGCCAGCTCCTTTCATTCAGTCAGTAGCTTCAAACATTTCTGGTATATGAAAAACATGTTTTTCAATGGCAAAAATCAATGAATATTGTAAATGCACAAACAGTAATATCTCCACATTGCACGGTGCAATTCTGAAATTTTTTGCTTTTTCCTGTTAATCCTAGCATGATAAAGAAGATTCAAAGAGAGTGAGATGCCAGCTCCTTTCATTCAGTCAGTAGCTTCAAACATTTCTGGTATATGAAAAACATGTTTTTCAATGGCAAAAATCAATGAATATTGTAAATGCACAAACAGTAATATCTCCACATTGCACGGTGCAATTCTGAAATTTTTAGCTTTTTCCTGTTAATCCTAGCATGATAAAGAAGATTCAAAGAGAGTGAGATGCCAGCTCCTTTCATTCAGTCAGTAGCTTCAAACATTTCTGGACGTTTTTCAATGGCAAAAATCAATGAATATTGTAAATGCACAAACAGTAATATCTCCACATTGCACGGTGCAATTCTGAAATTTTTAGCTTTTTCCTGTTAATCCTAGCATGATAAAGAAGATTCAAAGAGAGTGAGATGCCAGCTCCTTTCATTCAGTCAGTAGCTTCAAACATTTCTGGACGTTTTTCAATGGCAAAAATCAATGAATATTGTAAATGCACAAACAGTAATATCTCCACATTGCACGGTGCAATTCTGAAATTTTTAGCTTTTTCCTGTTAATCCTAGCATGATAAAGAAGATTCAAAGAGAGTGAGATGCCAGCTCCTTTCATTCAGTCAGTAGCTTCAAACATTTCTGGACGTTTTTCAATGGCAAAAATCAATGAATATTGTAAATGCACAAACAGTAATATCTCCACATTGCACGGTGCAATTCTGAAATTTTTTGCTTTTTCCTGCTAATCCTAGCATGATAAAGAAGATTCAAAGAGAGTGAGATGCCAGCTCCTTTCATTCAGTCAGTAGCTTCAAACATTTCTGGACGTTTTTCAATGGCAAAAATCAATGAATATTGTAAATGCACAAACAGTAATATCTCCACATTGCACGGTGCAATTCTGAAATTTTTTGCTTTTTCCTGCTAATCCTAGCATGATAAAGAAGATTCAAAGAGAGTGAGATGCCAGCTCCTTTCATTCAGTCAGTAGCTTCAAACATTTCTGGTATATGAAAAACATGTTTTTCAATGGCAAAAATCAATGAATATTGTAAATGCACAAACAGTAATATCTCCACATTGCACGGTGCAATTCTGAAATTTTTAGCTTTTTCCTGTTAATCCTAGCATGATAAAGAAGATTCAAAGAGAGTGAGATGCCAGCTCCTTTCATTCAGTCAGTAGCTTCAAACATTTCTGGACGTTTTTCAATGGCAAAAATCAATGAATATTGTAAATGCACAAACAGTAATATCTCCACATTGCACGGTGCAATTCTGAAATTTTTAGCTTTTTCCTGTTAATCCTAGCATGATAAAGAAGATTCAAAGAGAGTGAGATGCCAGCTCCTTTCATTCAGTCAGTAGCTTCAAACATTTCTGGACGTTTTTCAATGGCAAAAATCAATGAATATTGTAAATGCACAAACAGTAATATCTCCACATTGCACGGTGCAATTCTGAAATTTTTAGCTTTTTCCTGTTAATCCTAGCATGATAAAGAAGATTCAAAGAGAGTGAGATGCCAGCTCCTTTCATTCAGTCAGTAGCTTCAAACATTTCTGGTATATGAAAAACATGTTTTTCAATGGCAAAAATCAATGAATATTGTAAATGCACAAACAGTAATATCTCCACATTGCACGGTGCAATTCTGAAATTTTTAGCTTTTTCCTGTTAATCCTAGCATGATAAAGATTCAAAGAGAGTGAGATGCCAGCTCCTTTCATTCATTCAGTAGCTTCAAACATTTCTGGACGTTTTTCAATGGCAAAAATCAATGAATATTGTAAATGCACAAACAGTAATATCTCCACATTGCACGGTGCAATTCTGAAATTTTTAGCTTTTTCCTGTTAATCCTAGCATGATAAAGAAGATTCAAAGAGAGTGAGATGCCAGCTCCTTTCATTCAGTCAGTAGCTTCAAACATTTCTGGACGTTTTTCAATGGCAAAAATCAATGAATATTGTAAATGCACAAACAGTAATATCTCCACATTGCACGGTGCAATTCTGAAATTTTTTGCTTTTTCCTGTTAATCCTAGCATGATAAAGAAGATTCAAAGAGAGTGAGATGCCAGCTCCTTTCATTCAGTCAGTAGCTTCAAACATTTCTGGTATATGAAAAACATGTTTTTCAATGGCAAAAATCAATGAATATTGTAAATGCACAAACAGTAATATCTCCACATTGCACGGTGCAATTCTGAAATTTTTTCCTTTTTCCTGCTAATCCTAGCATGATAAAGAAGATTCAAAGAGAGTGAGATGCCAGCTCCTTTCATTCAGTCAGTAGCTTCAAACATTTCTGGTATATGAAAAACGTTTTTCAATGGCAAAAATCAATGAATATTGTAAATGCACAAACAGTAATATCTCCACATTGCACGGTGCAATTCTGAAATTTTTAGCTTTTTCCTGTTAATCCTAGCATGATAAAGAAGATTCAAAGAGAGTGAGATGCCAGCTCCTTTCATTCAGTCAGTAGCTTCAAACATTTCTGGTATATGAAAAACATGTTTTTCAATGGCAAAAATCAATGAATATTGTAAATGCACAAACAGTAATATCTCCACATTGCACGGTGCAATTCTGAAATTTTTTGCTTTTTCCTGCTAATCCTAGCATGATAAAGAAGATTCAAAGAGAGTGAGATGCCAGCTCCTTTCATTCAGTCAGTAGCTTCAAACATTTCTGGTATATGAAAAACATGTTTTTCAATGGCAAAAATCAATGAATATTGTAAATGCACAAACAGTAATATCTCCACATTGCACGGTGCAATTCTGAAATTTTTAGCTTTTTCCTGCTAATCCTAGCATGATAAAGAAAATTCAAAGAGAGTGAGATGCCAGCTCCTTTCATTCAGTCAGTAGCTTCAAACATTTCTGGTATATGAAAAACATGTTTTTCAATGGCAAAAATCAATGAATATTGTAAATGCACAAACAGTAATATCTCCACATTGCACGGTGCAATTCTGAAATTTTTAGCTTTTTCCTGTTAATCCTAGCATGATAAAGAAGATTCAAAGAGAGTGAGATGCCAGCTCCTTTCATTCAGTCAGTAGCTTCAAACATTTCTGGACGTTTTTCAATGGCAAAAATCAATGAATATTGTAAATGCACAAACAGTAATATCTCCACATTGCACGGTGCAATTCTGAAATTTTTAGCTTTTTCCTGCTAATCCTAGCATGATAAAGAAGATTCAAAGAGAGTGAGATGCCAGCTCCTTTCATTCAGTCAGTAGCTTCAAACATTTCTGGACGTTTTTCAATGGCAAAAATCAATGAATATTGTAAATGCACAAACAGTAATATCTCCACATTGCACGGTGCAATTCTGAAATTTTTTGCTTTTTCCTGTTAATCCTAGCATGATAAAGAAGATTCAAAGAGAGTGAGATGCCAGCTCCTTTCATTCAGTCAGTAGCTTCAAACATTTCTGGACGTTTTTCAATGGCAAAAATCAATGAATATTGTAAATGCACAAACAGTAATATCTCCACATTGCACGGTGCAATTCTGAAATTTTTTGCTTTTTCCTGTTAATCCTAGCATGATAAAGAAGATTCAAAGAGAGTGAGATGCCAGCTCCTTTCATTCAGTCAGTAGCTTCAAACATTTCTGGTATATGAAAAACATGTTTTTCAATGGCAAAAATCAATGAATATTGTAAATGCACAAACAGTAATATCTCCACATTGCACGGTGCAATTCTGAAATTTTTTGCTTTTTCCTGCTAATCCTAGCATGATAAAGAAGATTCAAAGAGAGTGAGATGCCAGCTCCTTTCATTCAGTCAGTAGCTTCAAACATTTCTGGTATATGAAAAACATGTTTTTCAATGGCAAAAATCAATGAATATTGTAAATGCACAAACAGTAATATCTCCACATTGCACGGTGCAATTCTGAAATTTTTAGCTTTTTCCTGTTAATCCTAGCATGATAAAGAAGATTCAAAGAGAGTGAGATGCCAGCTCCTTTCATTCAGTCAGTAGCTTCAAACATTTCTGGACGTTTTTCAATGGCAAAAATCAATGAATATTGTAAATGCACAAACAGTAATATCTCCACATTGCACGGTGCAATTCTGAAATTTTTAGCTTTTTCCTGTTAATCCTAGCATGATAAAGAAGATTCAAAGAGAGTGAGATGCCAGCTCCTTTCATTCAGTCAGTAGCTTCAAACATTTCTGGACGTTTTTCAATGGCAAAAATCAATGAATATTGTAAATGCACAAACAGTAATATATCCACATTGCACGGTGCAATTCTGAAATTTTTTGCTTTTTCCTGTTAATCCTAGCATGATAAAGAAGATTCAAAGAGAGTGAGATGCCAGCTCCTTTCATTCAGTCAGTAGCTTCAAACATTTCTGGTATATGAAAAACATGTTTTTCAATGGCAAAAATCAATGAATATTGTAAATGCACAAACAGTAATATCTCCACATTGCACGGTGCAATTCTGAAATTTTTAGCTTTTTCCTGTTAATCCTAGCATGATAAAGAAGATTCAAAGAGAGTGAGATGCCAGCTCCTTTCATTCAGTCAGTAGCTTCAAACATTTCTGGTATATGAAAAACATGTTTTTCAATGGCAAAAATCAATGAATATTGTAAATGCACAAACAGTAATATCTCCACATTGCACGGTGCAATTCTGAAATTTTTAGCTTTTTCCTGTTAATCCTAGCATGATAAAGAAGATTCAAAGAGAGTGAGATGCCAGCTCCTTTCATTCAGTCAGTAGCTTCAAACATTTCTGGTATATGAAAAACATGTTTTTCAATGGCAAAAATCAATGAATATTGTAAATGCACAAACAGTAATATCTCCACATTGCACGGTGCAATTCTGAAATTTTTAGCTTTTTCCTGCTAATCCTAGCATGATAAAGAAGATTCAAAGAGAGTGAGATGCCAGCTCCTTTCATTCAGTCAGTAGCTTCAAACATTTCTGGACGTTTTTCAATGGCAAAAATCAATGAATATTGTAAATGCACAAACAGTAATATCTCCACATTGCACGGTGCAATTCTGAAATTTTTAGCTTTTTCCTGTTAATCCTAGCATGATAAAGAAGATTCAAAGAGAGTGAGATGCCAGCTCCTTTCATTCAGTCAGTAGCTTCAAACATTTCTGGTATATGAAAAACATGTTTTTCAATGGCAAAAATCAATGAATATTGTAAATGCACAAACAGTAATATCTCCACATTGCACGGTGCAATTCTGAAATTTTTTGCTTTTTCCTGCTAATCCTAGCATGATAAAGAAGATTCAAAGAGAGTGAGATGCCAGCTCCTTTCATTCAGTCAGTAGCTTCAAACATTTCTGGTATATGAAAAACATGTTTTTCAATGGCAAAAATCAATGAATATTGTAAATGCACAAACAGTAATATCTCCACATTGCACGGTGCAATTCTGAAATTTTTTGCTTTTTCCTGTTAATCCTAGCATGATAAAGAAGATTCAAAGAGAGTGAGATGCCAGCTCCTTTCTTTCAGTCAGTAGCTTCAAACATTTCTGGTATATGAAAAACATGTTTTTCAATGGCAAAAATCAATGAATATTGTAAATGCACAAACAGTAATATCTCCACATTGCACGGTGCAATTCTGAAATTTTTTGCTTTTTCCTGTTAATCCTAGCATGATAAAGAAGATTCAAAGAGAGTGAGATGCCAGCTCCTTTCATTCAGTCAGTAGCTTCAAACATTTCTGGTATATGAAAAACATGTTTTTCAATGGCAAAAATCAATGAATATTGTAAATGCACAAACAGTAATATCTCCACATTGCACGGTGCAATTCTGAAATTTTTAGCTTTTTCCTGCTAATCCTAGCATGATAAAGAAGATTCAAAGAGAGTGAGATGCCAGCTCCTTTCATTCAGTCAGTAGCTTCAAACATTTCTGGTATATGAAAAACATGTTTTTCAATGGCAAAAATCAATGAATATTGTAAATGCACAAACAGTAATATCTCCACATTGCACGGTGCAATTCTGAAATTTTTAGCTTTTTCCTGTTAATCCTAGCATGATAAAGAAGATTCAAAGAGAGTGAGATGCCAGCTCCTTTCATTCAGTCAGTAGCTTCAAACATTTCTGGTATATGAAAAACATGTTTTTCAATGGCAAAAATCAATGAATATTGTAAATGCACAAACAGTAATATCTCCACATTGCACGGTGCAATTCTGAAATTTTTAGCTTTTTCCTGTTAATCCTAGCATGATAAAGAAGATTCAAAGAGAGTGAGATGCCAGCTCCTTTCATTCAGTCAGTAGCTTCAAACATTTCTGGACGTTTTTCAATGGCAAAAATCAATGAATATTGTAAATGCACAAACAGTAATATCTCCACATTGCACGGTGCAATTCTGAAATTTTTAGCTTTTTCCTGTTAATCCTAGCATGATAAAGAAGATTCAAAGAGAGTGAGATGCCAGCTCCTTTCATTCAGTCAGTAGCTTCAAACATTTCTGGTATATGAAAAACATGTTTTTCAATGGCAAAAATCAATGAATATTGTAAATGCACAAACAGTAATATCTCCACATTGCACGGTGCAATTCTGAAATTTTTAGCTTTTTCCTGTTAATCCTAGCATGATAAAGAAGATTCAAAGAGAGTGAGATGCCAGCTCCTTTCATTCAGTCAGTAGCTTCAAACATTTCTGGACGTTTTTCAATGGCAAAAATCAATGAATATTGTAAATGCACAAACAGTAATATCTCCACATTGCACGGTGCAATTCTGAAATTTTTTGCTTTTTCCTGTTAATCCTAGCATGATAAAGAAGATTCAAAGAGAGTGAGATGCCAGCTCCTTTCATTCAGTCAGTAGCTTCAAACATTTCTGGTATATGAAAAACATGTTTTTCAATGGCAAAAATCAATGAATATTGTAAATGCACAAACAGTAATATCTCCACATTGCACGGTGCAATTCTGAAATTTTTTGCTTTTTCCTGTTAATCCTAGCATGATAAAGAAGATTCAAAGAGAGTGAGATGCCAGCTCCTTTCATTCAGTCAGTAGCTTCAAACATTTCTGGTATATGAAAAACATGTTTTTCAATGGCAAAAATCAATGAATATTGTAAATGCACAAACAGTAATATCTCCACATTGCACGGTGCAATTCTGAAATTTTTAGCTTTTTCCTGTTAATCCTAGCATGATAAAGAAGATTCAAAGAGAGTGAGATGCCAGCTCCTTTCATTCAGTCAGTAGCTTCAAACATTTCTGGTATATGAAAAACATGTTTTTCAATGGCAAAAATCAATGAATATTGTAAATGCACAAACAGTAATATCTCCACATTGCACGGTGCAATTCTGAAATTTTTTGCTTTTTCCTGTTAATCCTAGCATGATAAAGAAGATTCAAAGAGAGTGAGATGCCAGCTCCTTTCATTCAGTCAGTAGCTTCAAACATTTCTGGTATATGAAAAACATGTTTTTCAATGGCAAAAATCAATGAATATTGTAAATGCACAAACAGTAATATCTCCACATTGCACGGTGCAATTCTGAAATTTTTAGCTTTTTCCTGTTAATCCTAGCATGATAAAGAAGATTCAAAGAGAGTGAGATGCCAGCTCCTTTCATTCAGTCAGTAGCTTCAAACATTTCTGGACGTTTTTCAATGGCAAAAATCAATGAATATTGTAAATGCACAAACAGTAATATCTCCACATTGCACGGTGCAATTCTGAAATTTTTAGCTTTTTCCTGTTAATCCTAGCATGATAAAGAAGATTCAAAGAGAGTGAGATGCCAGCTCCTTTCATTCAGTCAGTAGCTTCAAACATTTCTGGACGTTTTTCAATGGCAAAAATCAATGAATATTGTAAATGCACAAACAGTAATATCTCCACATTGCACGGTGCAATTCTGAAATTTTTAGCTTTTTCCTGTTAATCCTAGCATGATAAAGAAGATTCAAAGAGAGTGAGATGCCAGCTCCTTTCATTCAGTCAGTAGCTTCAAACATTTCTGGACGTTTTTCAATGGCAAAAATCAATGAATATTGTAAATGCACAAACAGTAATATCTCCACATTGCACGGTGCAATTCTGAAATTTTTTGCTTTTTCCTGCTAATCCTAGCATGATAAAGAAGATTCAAAGAGAGTGAGATGCCAGCTCCTTTCATTCAGTCAGTAGCTTCAAACATTTCTGGACGTTTTTCAATGGCAAAAATCAATGAATATTGTAAATGCACAAACAGTAATATCTCTACATTGCACGGTGCAATTCTGAAATTTTTTGCTTTTTCCTGCTAATCCTAGCATGATAAAGAAGATTCAAAGAGAGTGAGATGCCAGCTCCTTTCATTCAGTCAGTAGCTTCAAACATTTCTGGTATATGAAAAACATGTTTTTCAATGGCAAAAATCAATGAATATTGTAAATGCACAAACAGTAATATCTCCACATTGCACGGTGCAATTCTGAAATTTTTAGC
This sequence comes from Phyllobates terribilis, assembly GCF_046119375.1. NCBI lineage: Eukaryota > Metazoa > Chordata > Amphibia > Anura > Dendrobatidae > Phyllobates > Phyllobates terribilis. The sequence continues at coordinate 18,250 of NW_027371037.1, read as the reverse complement.
TTTTTCCTGTTAATCCTAGCATGATAAAGAAGATTCAAAGAGAGTGAGATGCCAGCTCCTTTCATTCAGTCAGTAGCTTCAAACATTTCTGGACGTTTTTCAATGGCAAAAATCAATGAATATTGTAAATGCACAAACAGTAATATCTCCACATTGCACGGTGCAATTCTGAAATTTTTAGCTTTTTCCTGTTAATCCTAGCATGATAAAGAAGATTCAAAGAGAGTGAGATGCCAGCTCCTTTCATTCAGTCAGTAGCTTCAAACATTTCTGGACGTTTTTCAATGGCAAAAATCAATGAATATTGTAAATGCACAAACAGTAATATCTCCACATTGCACGGTGCAATTCTGAAATTTTTAGCTTTTTCCTGTTAATCCTAGCATGATAAAGAAGATTCAAAGAGAGTGAGATGCCAGCTCCTTTCATTCAGTCAGTAGCTTCAAACATTTCTGGTATATGAAAAACATGTTTTTCAATGGCAAAAATCAATGAATATTGTAAATGCACAAACAGTAATATCTCCACATTGCACGGTGCAATTCTGAAATTTTTAGCTTTTTCCTGTTAATCCTAGCATGATAAAGATTCAAAGAGAGTGAGATGCCAGCTCCTTTCATTCATTCAGTAGCTTCAAACATTTCTGGACGTTTTTCAATGGCAAAAATCAATGAATATTGTAAATGCACAAACAGTAATATCTCCACATTGCACGGTGCAATTCTGAAATTTTTAGCTTTTTCCTGTTAATCCTAGCATGATAAAGAAGATTCAAAGAGAGTGAGATGCCAGCTCCTTTCATTCAGTCAGTAGCTTCAAACATTTCTGGACGTTTTTCAATGGCAAAAATCAATGAATATTGTAAATGCACAAACAGTAATATCTCCACATTGCACGGTGCAATTCTGAAATTTTTTGCTTTTTCCTGTTAATCCTAGCATGATAAAGAAGATTCAAAGAGAGTGAGATGCCAGCTCCTTTCATTCAGTCAGTAGCTTCAAACATTTCTGGTATATGAAAAACATGTTTTTCAATGGCAAAAATCAATGAATATTGTAAATGCACAAACAGTAATATCTCCACATTGCACGGTGCAATTCTGAAATTTTTTGCTTTTTCCTGCTAATCCTAGCATGATAAAGAAGATTCAAAGAGAGTGAGATGCCAGCTCCTTTCATTCAGTCAGTAGCTTCAAACATTTCTGGTATATGAAAAACGTTTTTCAATGGCAAAAATCAATGAATATTGTAAATGCACAAACAGTAATATCTCCACATTGCACGGTGCAATTCTGAAATTTTTAGCTTTTTCCTGTTAATCCTAGCATGATAAAGAAGATTCAAAGAGAGTGAGATGCCAGCTCCTTTCATTCAGTCAGTAGCTTCAAACATTTCTGGTATATGAAAAACATGTTTTTCAATGGCAAAAATCAATGAATATTGTAAATGCACAAACAGTAATATCTCCACATTGCACGGTGCAATTCTGAAATTTTTTGCTTTTTCCTGCTAATCCTAGCATGATAAAGAAGATTCAAAGAGAGTGAGATGCCAGCTCCTTTCATTCAGTCAGTAGCTTCAAACATTTCTGGTATATGAAAAACATGTTTTTCAATGGCAAAAATCAATGAATATTGTAAATGCACAAACAGTAATATCTCCACATTGCACGGTGCAATTCTGAAATTTTTAGCTTTTTCCTGCTAATCCTAGCATGATAAAGAAAATTCAAAGAGAGTGAGATGCCAGCTCCTTTCATTCAGTCAGTAGCTTCAAACATTTCTGGTATATGAAAAACATGTTTTTCAATGGCAAAAATCAATGAATATTGTAAATGCACAAACAGTAATATCTCCACATTGCACGGTGCAATTCTGAAATTTTTAGCTTTTTCCTGTTAATCCTAGCATGATAAAGAAGATTCAAAGAGAGTGAGATGCCAGCTCCTTTCATTCAGTCAGTAGCTTCAAACATTTCTGGACGTTTTTCAATGGCAAAAATCAATGAATATTGTAAATGCACAAACAGTAATATCTCCACATTGCACGGTGCAATTCTGAAATTTTTAGCTTTTTCCTGCTAATCCTAGCATGATAAAGAAGATTCAAAGAGAGTGAGATGCCAGCTCCTTTCATTCAGTCAGTAGCTTCAAACATTTCTGGACGTTTTTCAATGGCAAAAATCAATGAATATTGTAAATGCACAAACAGTAATATCTCCACATTGCACGGTGCAATTCTGAAATTTTTTGCTTTTTCCTGTTAATCCTAGCATGATAAAGAAGATTCAAAGAGAGTGAGATGCCAGCTCCTTTCATTCAGTCAGTAGCTTCAAACATTTCTGGACGTTTTTCAATGGCAAAAATCAATGAATATTGTAAATGCACAAACAGTAATATCTCCACATTGCACGGTGCAATTCTGAAATTTTTTGCTTTTTCCTGTTAATCCTAGCATGATAAAGAAGATTCAAAGAGAGTGAGATGCCAGCTCCTTTCATTCAGTCAGTAGCTTCAAACATTTCTGGTATATGAAAAACATGTTTTTCAATGGCAAAAATCAATGAATATTGTAAATGCACAAACAGTAATATCTCCACATTGCACGGTGCAATTCTGAAATTTTTTGCTTTTTCCTGCTAATCCTAGCATGATAAAGAAGATTCAAAGAGAGTGAGATGCCAGCTCCTTTCATTCAGTCAGTAGCTTCAAACATTTCTGGTATATGAAAAACATGTTTTTCAATGGCAAAAATCAATGAATATTGTAAATGCACAAACAGTAATATCTCCACATTGCACGGTGCAATTCTGAAATTTTTAGCTTTTTCCTGTTAATCCTAGCATGATAAAGAAGATTCAAAGAGAGTGAGATGCCAGCTCCTTTCATTCAGTCAGTAGCTTCAAACATTTCTGGACGTTTTTCAATGGCAAAAATCAATGAATATTGTAAATGCACAAACAGTAATATCTCCACATTGCACGGTGCAATTCTGAAATTTTTAGCTTTTTCCTGTTAATCCTAGCATGATAAAGAAGATTCAAAGAGAGTGAGATGCCAGCTCCTTTCATTCAGTCAGTAGCTTCAAACATTTCTGGATGTTTTTCAATGGCAAAAATCAATGAATATTGTAAATGCACAAACAGTAATATATCCACATTGCACGGTGCAATTCTGAAATTTTTTGCTTTTTCCTGTTAATCCTAGCATGATAAAGAAGATTCAAAGAGAGTGAGATGCCAGCTCCTTTCATTCAGTCAGTAGCTTCAAACATTTCTGGTATATGAAAAACATGTTTTTCAATGGCAAAAATCAATGAATATTGTAAATGCACAAACAGTAATATCTCCACATTGCACGGTGCAATTCTGAAATTTTTAGCTTTTTCCTGTTAATCCTAGCATGATAAAGAAGATTCAAAGAGAGTGAGATGCCAGCTCCTTTCATTCAGTCAGTAGCTTCAAACATTTCTGGTATATGAAAAACATGTTTTTCAATGGCAAAAATCAATGAATATTGTAAATGCACAAACAGTAATATCTCCACATTGCACGGTGCAATTCTGAAATTTTTTGCTTTTTCCTGCTAATCCTAGCATGATAAAGAAGATTCAAAGAGAGTGAGATGCCAGCTCCTTTCATTCAGTCAGTAGCTTCAAACATTTCTGGTATATGAAAAACATGTTTTTCAATGGCAAAAATCAATGAATATTGTAAATGCACAAACAGTAATATCTCCACATTGCACGGTGCAATTCTGAAATTTTTAGCTTTTTCCTGTTAATCCTAGCATGATAAAGAAGATTCAAAGAGAGTGAGATGCCAGCTCCTTTCATTCAGTCAGTAGCTTCAAACATTTCTGGACGTTTTTCAATGGCAAAAATCAATGAATATTGTAAATGCACAAACAGTAATATCTCCACATTGCACGGTGCAATTCTGAAATTTTTAGCTTTTTCCTGTTAATCCTAGCATGATAAAGAAGATTCAAAGAGAGTGAGATGCCAGCTCCTTTCATTCAGTCAGTAGCTTCAAACATTTCTGGACGTTTTTCAATGGCAAAAATCAATGAATATTGTAAATGCACAAACAGTAATATCTCCACATTGCACGGTGCAATTCTGAAATTTTTAGCTTTTTCCTGTTAATCCTAGCATGATAAAGAAGATTCAAAGAGAGTGAGATGCCAGCTCCTTTCATTCAGTCAGTAGCTTCAAACATTTCTGGACGTTTTTCAATGGCAAAAATCAATGAATATTGTAAATGCACAAACAGTAATATCTCCACATTGCACGGTGCAATTCTGAAATTTTTAGCTTTTTCCTGTTAATCCTAGCATGATAAAGAAGATTCAAAGAGAGTGAGATGCCAGCTCCTTTCATTCAGTCAGTAGCTTCAAACATTTCTGGTATATGAAAAACATGTTTTTCAATGGCAAAAATCAATGAATATTGTAAATGCACAAACAGTAATATCTCCACATTGCACGGTGCAATTCTGAAATTTTTAGCTTTTTCCTGTTAATCCTAGCATGATAAAGAAGATTCAAAGAGAGTGAGATGCCAGCTCCTTTCATTCAGTCAGTAGCTTCAAACATTTCTGGACGTTTTTCAATGGCAAAAATCAATGAATATTGTAAATGCACAAACAGTAATATCTCCACATTGCACGGTGCAATTCTGAAATTTTTTGCTTTTTCCTGTTAATCCTAGCATGATAAAGAAGATTCAAAGAGAGTGAGATGCCAGCTCCTTTCATTCAGTCAGTAGCTTCAAACATTTCTGGACGTTTTTCAATGGCAAAAATCAATGAATATTGTAAATGCACAAACAGTAATATCTCCACATTGCACGGTGCAATTCTGAAATTTTTAGCTTTTTCCTGTTAATCCTAGCATGATAAAGAAGATTCAAAGAGAGTGAGATGCCAGCTCCTTTCATTCAGTCAGTAGCTTCAAACATTTCTGGTATATGAAAAACATGTTTTTCAATGGCAAAAATCAATGAATATTGTAAATGCACAAACAGTAATATCTCCACATTGCACGGTGCAATTCTGAAATTTTTAGCTTTTTCCTGTTAATCCTAGCATGATAAAGAAGATTCAAAGAGAGTGAGATGCCAGCTCCTTTCATTCAGTCAGTAGCTTCAAACATTTCTGGTATATGAAAAACATGTTTTTCAATGGCAAAAATCAATGAATATTGTAAATGCACAAACAGTAATATCTCCACATTGCACGGTGCAATTCTGAAATTTTTAGCTTTTTCCTGTTAATCCTAGCATGATAAAGAAGATTCAAAGAGAGTGAGATGCCAGCTCCTTTCATTCAGTCAGTAGCTTCAAACATTTCTGGTATATGAAAAACATGTTTTTCAATGGCAAAAATCAATGAATATTGTAAATGCACAAACAGTAATATCTCCACATTGCACGGTGCAATTCTGAAATTTTTAGCTTTTTCCTGTTAATCCTAGCATGATAAAGAAGATTCAAAGAGAGTGAGATGCCAGCTCCTTTCATTCAGTCAGTAGCTTCAAACATTTCTGGTATATGAAAAACATGTTTTTCAATGGCAAAAATCAATGAATATTGTAAATGCACAAACAGTAATATCTCCACATTGCACGGTGCAATTCTGAAATTTTTAGCTTTTTCCTGTTAATCCTAGCATGATAAAGAAGATTCAAAGAGAGTGAGATGCCAGCTCCTTTCATTCAGTCAGTAGCTTCAAACATTTCTGGACGTTTTTCAATGGCAAAAATCAATGAATATTGTAAATGCACAAACAGTAATATCTCCACATTGCACGGTGCAATTCTGAAATTTTTAGCTTTTTCCTGTTAATCCTAGCATGATAAAGAAGATTCAAAGAGAGTGAGATGCCAGCTCCTTTCATTCAGTCAGTAGCTTCAAACATTTCTGGACGTTTTTCAATGGCAAAAATCAATGAATATTGTAAATGCACAAACAGTAATATCTCCACATTGCACGGTGCAATTCTGAAATTTTTAGCTTTTTCCTGTTAATCCTAGCATGATAAAGAAGATTCAAAGAGAGTGAGATGCCAGCTCCTTTCATTCAGTCAGTAGCTTCAAACATTTCTGGTATATGAAAAACATGTTTTTCAATGGCAAAAATCAATGAATATTGTAAATGCACAAACAGTAATATCTCCACATTGCACGGTGCAATTCTGAAATTTTTAGCTTTTTCCTGTTAATCCTAGCATGATAAAGAAGATTCAAAGAGAGTGAGATGCCAGCTCCTTTCATTCAGTCAGTAGCTTCAAACATTTCTGGTATATGAAAAACATGTTTTTCAATGGCAAAAATCAATGAATATTGTAAATGCACAAACAGTAATATCTCCACATTGCACGGTGCAATTCTGAAATTTTTAGCTTTTTCCTGTTAATCCTAGCATGATAAAGAAGATTCAAAGAGAGTGAGATGCCAGCTCCTTTCATTCAGTCAGTAGCTTCAAACATTTCTGGTATATGAAAAACATGTTTTTCAATGGCAAAAATCAATGAATATTGTAAATGCACAAACAGTAATATCTCCACATTGCACGGTGCAATTCTGAAATTTTTAGCTTTTTCCTGTTAATCCTAGCATGATAAAGAAGATTCAAAGAGAGTGAGATGCCAGCTCCTTTCATTCAGTCAGTAGCTTCAAACATTTCTGGTATATGAAAAACATGTTTTTCAATGGCAAAAATCAATGAATATTGTAAATGCACAAACAGTAATATCTCCACATTGCACGGTGCAATTCTGAAATTTTTAGCTTTTTCCTGTTAATCCTAGCATGATAAAGAAGATTCAAAGAGAGTGAGATGGGGGAGTGGCCTGAGCACAGGACGAGATGGCAGCTTGATCCTGAGCTCCCTGAGGGCTTCACTTTAAAGCTACTTTTTAAGCAACAAAAGAAGATTTTTTTTCAAAATTCCTATATAATTTGACTTCCTATCATTCAGGGATCATTTTGACACCAAGGAATCCCTGCTAACCACACCAACCCTGGAGATGCTTTGTGCTCAGACATTTGGGTGAGGCTCAGAATCCACCATTGAAGTGACTCTGTAACGTGGCCTTACAGGATTGTGGACCCATTTATGCCCTTTTACCTCCGGACCCAGGATTACATCGTTTTATTCCGGACTTAAGGACTGCCAGCAGGCTTTATATGCAGCTGCGGTAAGTCCTGGTGAGCATTCCAGTCCCTGAGGCTGTGACGTGCCCCTTTAAGCTCACAGATCGGTGGGGGCACATATTTCTCTCACTTTATTTAACTGAACATTATATACTGGGCTCCCTGACTGTTGTCAGAGCTTATTTTTAACCCACGGGGTGGCACATTTTGGTTCTGGTTCTGACACCCAGGCGATCACTGGCGGCCCTTTTCTTGTTTCCAGTCACTCTGCGGCCCTTTTCTTGTTTCCAGTCACTCTGCAGCGCTGCTTTGAAGTGACGGGGATAGCAGCGTAAGCCTGCTCTGCTCTGCTCTCCTCCGGGAGCTGGATCCTCCAGCAACATCAGCTGTCCTGACACCGACGCCGGACCCAGGAGGAGAAGACAGGAGGAGATTGAGAATCGGAAGCCGGCGACAGCCTGAAAAACCAGGCTCTGCAATCTACTGTCACTGCCCCACAGAAGGACGGACCGGACCCACAGGACTCCACTCCATAAAGAAGAGGAGCTGCCACCCCGGATCAAATATCCCTAATCCCACTGGACCCCGACGACAGGACCCTTGCTGCCGACGGGGGACCGAGAGCCTAGCCTGTTTGACGCGGGGCTCAGGAGACTGGGACAGAGCGGGACTGCATACTACAGGTCAGATTAGATAAGCCCCGGCTGACACTGGGGCTCCTAACGGGTTTCTGGGGGTCTGTTGCCCTGGTTCCGGGGCTGCTCCGGTGCAGAGGTGTCCCCATTCATTAATGTGAAGCAGCTGGGTCCCTTTCCTCCCCTCGGCTCACTGCCACCGCTGCTGTCTGCGCCCGGTTCTCTCCTCTCCTCTGCGGCTGTTACATGTGCTCCGGGGCTGTTTTCATAGTAGTGGTCCCCCCTCCTCTGTTCAGGAGCCGGCATACCAAGCTTCCCTCTGATTACAGGCACCGCTGGTATATATAGCAGGTGTCCCCACGTCCCCAGGGCTTATACAGTGGCGGCGGTATCCCCCCTCCCTCTGATAAGGGGCCGCTCCGTTCCTTCTGCTCCCAGCTGGTGAGCGCCGCTGGTGCCTGAGGTCCGCTCCGTCTTTCCCCGTTGTGCCGCTCTGCTGATAGTGCCCCTCAGGTATCTGGACCCTGCTGACCTTTGTGACTGCCTCCCCCTCCTGTGGTAGCGCTGCTGAGCCTTGAACTTGCCTTTGGTCCCTTGCTGCAGCAGCACCGCTGCCCTCCACTGTCTCATACTCACAATCAGCTGATATTCTTTAAATCTCCCGCCCCCTGCTGCGGCGTAGCTCAGCACTGCTGTCCATGGTGCTGATCAAATTCTCCTGCCCTCTGCTGGCGTCGCTCTGCACTGCTGTCCATGGTGCTGATTTGAACTGCTGTCCATGGTGCTGATTTCAGTCAAACTCTCCTGCCCCTGCTATAGCATCGCTCTGTACTGCTGTCCATGGTGCTGATTTTACATTAGTTAATTCTCCTGCCTCCTGCTGCAACATCGCTTTGCACTGCTGTCCATGGTGCTGATTTTATATCAGTACTGATACAGAGGTCCATTAAACACCAAACTTTGTACAATCATTTTAATTGTGAGACTTGACTTTGAGGGAGGTGGGGGATAGGAGGAATTGCTTCTGCCTCCATATATATATACTGTGACTTCGCTACCTGATATACATATAACAGTTGGTGCCCATGGAACTCTACAGATCTGCAAGTTTCCACAATAATTAGTTTTCTGTTAAGAACTATATGTGCCTTTTATTTTTATCCCTCGGGTCAAGTTTACTATTTTTCTTGATATTTTTGATTGTGATTTACATTTAAAGGATTGCATTCTAGGGGGTACATAATTCTGCAGTCTTTAAGGGTATTGATTGCCTCTTATTGGAATGATATTTGTTTAATGCTAATTTCTTCCAGTCATTGTTCCTAGTCATTTTGCTACTCTAAAGTCTTCTGTCCACTCTCTAGGTTAAATATTCCCATTGTCTTTTTGGTGTTTTCCTTATATATACACTTAGGACTTATTTTTTTTTTTTACAATGGCGGCTAACAAAAAAAATACCCAAAAGTCTTTGGAAGCTCCCCTTAAAACTAGTGTGGTAAGAGCGAAGTCCTCCCAACGTTCTTCATTTTCAAATCCCTCAGAGGATACTGTCAATACCATTAGTCCACTTAAGTCCAGATCACCTCATAGAAATCCTGACGACAGACAGAGTTTTAAAGTAAGCTCTCCCACCAAAGACTCTGCTAAAAGTCTATTTTCTCCAAAACCACAGAGAATCCCTGTCGCTAAACCTGCCTCTTCTACAGTAATTAAGGAAAGAAAAGTAGAAGAGATGGATGTTTCCATCTCTTCAAAGAGAAGGGACCCAGGAGACTGGAGCAACAAATATTCTTCATTGGCTCCGAGTTCGGAGGAGGAATCCTCGGACCCGTCTCCTAATCCTAGTCCAGATAAGAGACGCCCTAAAAAAGACTTTTCCCCTTCACCCTCCGATTTTACGCCTAATGTCCCGGTCAAAATGACCATTTCTCAAGATTTGGGAAATACCGACCTTGGTTCATATCTGGACAATCTTTTAAAGACGATTGACAGAAATATGAAACTGGGCTTCGAGAAACAAGTTGACACCATGAAAACTACTTTGGAAGCGTTTGGGGTTAAATTGGAAGAAAACACTAAAAGGCTCGAAACGGTGGAGGGAAAGGTAGAGTCTGTCTCTTCTGACAATCTAGAAATTAAAACAGAGCTTAAGAGACTCAGATTAAAAGTGGCGGATTTGGAGGATAGAAGCAGGAGAAATAATTTGAAAATTAGAGGCGTATCTGAGAATATATCTCCTTCAGATATCTCGACCTATGTCAAAGACTTACTTCACCAGACAATCCCATCCCTTTCTGAGCAGGATCTTATCATTGATAGGGCACACCGCTTATTTCGTCCGACCTCCATCTCCTCGGATCTCCCTAGAGATGTAATAGTTAGGTTACATTTTTTCTCGACCAAAGAGAGAATTTTGAAATATATCAGGGAAAACAGGACTTTTCCTGAGCCTTTCTCACACCTAAAAATCTTTTCAGATTTTTCCAAAGAAACCATGGACGCGAGAAGGTCATACAAATTGACCACAGATAGACTGAGAGGTATGAATATCCCGTATAGGTGGGGCTTTCCAGTTAAGTTGCTGATTTTCTTTAACGGGAAAACATTTACTCTTACAGATCCTGATGAAGGCCCTAAATTTTTTGACTTTATAAGGGACATTCCCCACAAAGCTGCAAAGATACCCCACCGTTGAAATGTGAAACACTACTCTTTCGGGAGCCCTTTTATTAAAAAATAAACTTACTCACCACCTCACCTAATATGTCATACTAGATTTTTCATTCTTCTTTATATTTAGCCTTCGAGGCTTGTCCACATTATTTTTCCCCCCCAATCTGAGGGAGAACCTTTACGGTGAAGGTTCCCTCAGGAGATTTTTTGATTCGTTTTTTCTTTTTTCTTTGAATATTTGGTTATTGTTATTACTATCTTTGAGTTAATAGTGAGATAGTGTATTCCAGCTTTGATTGTTGATTGATTTATTTTTTGGGAATTTGTTGGACCAACTGACCCCTATCCTTTTGGCTTATTCTGATCGCTAATTTACCTATGCCCATTAAGATCATCACTTACAATGTAAGAGGCCTAAACAGTCCCAATAAGAGATTCTCCCTTTGGAAGGAATTGGGTCATCTTGGTGCTGATGTTGCGTGTCTTCAGGAGACAAGGTTTGCCGAGGGGAAACATCCTACCTTCACCCACAAGCGCTACCCTCATATATTTGAATCCACTAGCGACCGGAAAAAAGCCGGTGTAGCTACAGTGATCAAAGACTCGGTCCCATTTGAGTTTTTGGATCAGCATAAAGATCCCAATGGAAGGTTTCATATATTGCTCTGTAAACTAAATAATCATGAGTGCACTGTTGTTAACCTATATGCCCCAAATAAAAAGCAAATACCCTTTTTGAACAAGGTTTTTAGAAAGGTTGAAGAGGTTAGGAGAGGCGAATTGATTTTTTTGGGAGATTTCAACATGGTTCCGGATGGGCATATGGACTCTTCCTCCCCCAGCCGCCACTTATACCCGACGCTAAATAACTGGCTCTATAAAAATGAACTATTTGACACATTTAGATGTCTGCAAACTACATCCAAAGAATTCTCACACTTTTCGGATGCACACCAAACGGCCTCTAGAATTGACTTAATAGTAACTGACGTCTTTTCTTTACCCAAATTCTCTAACGTATCTATAGGCCTCAGGTCGCTATCAGATCATGCCCCTACGTCATGTGAAATTCACATTGGTCCTCTTATTAAGATGAATCTTCACAGAATATTTGAACTCAGATTTGCCCTTATCAACAATAACTTAATTAAATTCTCTAGGAAGTGGGATATTTGGTCCACTAGGTTCCCTCAACCCTCTCATAACGCTGGAACATCTTAATGTGTGTCGTGTTTAGCTCATTAATATGTCTAATTTGCTATTGATAGTAATGTGTGCTTAAATTGTTCAAGTTTATGTACTATCGTATATATTTTTTGACGAACAAATTTCTCCCATCTTTCCTGTTTATCCATTCCTGTTTATACCTTTTTCCCTTCCCCTTCCCTCAGAATTTTCCCTTTACTACGAACATTCTTTTGTCATTACTTTTATGCTACGATTGTTATTCCCCTGTTAAATTGGTTTTTAAAAATAAAAAAAATATGGTAAAACAAAGAGAGTGAGATGCCAGCTCCTTTCATTCAGTCAGTAGCTTCAAACATTTCTGGTATATGAAAAACATGTTTTTCAATGGCAAAAATCAATGAATATTGTAAATGCACAAACAGTAATATCTCCACATTGCACGGTGCAATTCTGAAATTTTTAGCTTTTTCCTGTTAATCCTAGCATGATAAAGAAGATTCAAAGAGAGTGAGATGCCAGCTCCTTTCATTCAGTCAGTAGCTTCAAACATTTCTGGTATATGAAAAACATGTTTTTCAATGGCAAAAATCAATGAATATTGTAAATGCACAAACAGTAATATCTCCACATTGCACGGTGCAATTCTGAAATTTTTAGCTTTTTCCTGTTAATCCTAGCATGATAAAGAAGATTCAAAGAGAGTGAGATGCCAGCTCCTTTCATTCAGTCAGTAGCTTCAAACATTTCTGGTATATGAAAAACATGTTTTTCAATGGCAAAAATCAATGAATATTGTAAATGCACAAACAGTAATATCTCCACATTGCACGGTGCAATTCTGAAATTTTTAGCTTTTTCCTGTTAATCCTAGCATGATAAAGAAGATTCAAAGAGAGTGAGATGCCAGCTCCTTTCATTCAGTCAGTAGCTTCAAACATTTCTGGTATATGAAAAACATGTTTTTCAATGGCAAAAATCAATGAATATTGTAAATGCACAAACAGTAATATCTCCACATTGCACGGTGCAATTCTGAAATTTTTAGCTTTTTCCTGTTAATCCTAGCATGATAAAGAAGATTCAAAGAGAGTGAGATGCCAGCTCCTTTCATTCAGTCAGTAGCTTCAAACATTTCTGGACGTTTTTCAATGGCAAAAATCAATGAATATTGTAAATGCACAAACAGTAATATCTCCACATTGCACGGTGCAATTCTGAAATTTTTAGCTTTTTCCTGTTAATCCTAGCATGATAAAGAAGATTCAAAGAGAGTGAGATGCCAGCTCCTTTCATTCAGTCAGTAGCTTCAAACATTTCTGGATAAAAAACGTTTTTCAATGGCAAAAATCAATGAATATTGTAAATGCACAAACAGTAATATCTCCACATTGCACGGTGCAATTCTGAAATTTTTAGCTTTTTCCTGTTAATCCTAGCATGATAAGAAGATTCAAAGAGAGTGAGATGCCAGCTCCTTTCATTCAGTCAGTAGCTTCAAACATTTCTGGTATATGAAAAACATGTTTTTCAATGGCAAAAATCAATGAATATTGTAAATGCACAAACAGTAATATCTCCACATTGCACGGTGCAATTCTGAAATTTTTAGCTTTTTCCTGTTAATCCTAGCATGATAAAGAAGATTCAAAGAGAGTGAGATGCCAGCTCCTTTCATTCAGTCAGTAGCTTCAAACATTTCTGGTAATTAAAAAAACGTTTTTCAATGGCAAAAATCAATGAATATTGTAAATGCACAAACAGTAATATCTCCACATTGCACGGTGCAATTCTGAAATTTTTAGCTTTTTCCTGTTAATCCTAGCATGATAAAGAAGATTCAAAGAGAGTGAGATGCCAGCTCCTTTCATTCAGTCAGTAGCTTCAAACATTTCTGGTATATGAAAAACATGTTTTTCAATGGCAAAAATCAATGAATATTGTAAATGCACAAACAGTAATATCTCCACATTGCACGGTGCAATTCTGAAATTTTTAGCTTTTTCCTGTTAATCCTAGCATGATAAAGAAGATTCAAAGAGAGTGAGATGCCAGCTCCTTTCATTCAGTCAGTAGCTTCAAACATTTCTGGTATATGAAAAACATGTTTTTCAATGGCAAAAATCAATGAATATTGTAAATGCACAAACAGTAATATCTCCACATTGCACGGTGCAATTCTGAAATTTTTAGCTTTTTCCTGTTAATCCTAGCATGATAAAGAAGATTCAAAGAGAGTGAGATGCCAGCTCCTTTCATTCAGTCAGTAGCTTCAAACATTTCTGGTATATGAAAAACATGTTTTTCAATGGCAAAAATCAATGAATATTGTAAATGCACAAACAGTAATATCTCCACATTGCACGGTGCAATTCTGAAATTTTTAGCTTTTTCCTGTTAATCCTAGCATGATAAAGAAGATTCAAAGAGAGTGAGATGCCAGCTCCTTTCATTCAGTCAGTAGCTTCAAACATTTCTGGTATATGAAAAACATGTTTTTCAATGGCAAAAATCAATGAATATTGTAAATGCACAAACAGTAATATCTCCACATTGCACGGTGCAATTCTGAAATTTTTAGCTTTTTCCTGTTAATCCTAGCATGATAAAGAAGATTCAAAGAGAGTGAGATGCCAGCTCCTTTCATTCAGTCAGTAGCTTCAAACATTTCTGGTATATGAAAAACATGTTTTTCAATGGCAAAAATCAATGAATATTGTAAATGCACAAACAGTAATATCTCCACATTGCACGGTGCAATTCTGAAATTTTTAGCTTTTTCCTGTTAATCCTAGCATGATAAAGAAGATTCAAAGAGAGTGAGATGCCAGCTCCTTTCATTCAGTCAGTAGCTTCAAACATTTCTGGTATATGAAAAACATGTTTTTCAATGGCAAAAATCAATGAATATTGTAAATGCACAAACAGTAATATCTCCACATTGCACGGTGCAATTCTGAAATTTTAGCTTTTTCCTGCTAATCCTAGCATGATAAAGAAGATTCAAAGAGAGTGAGATGCCAGCTCCTTTCATTCAGTCAGTAGCTTCAAACATTTCTGGTATATGAAAAACATGTTTTTCAATGGCAAAATCAATGAATATTGTAAATGCACAAACAGTAATATCTCCACATTGCACGGTGCAATTCTGAAATTTTTAGCTTTTTCCTGTTAATCCTAGCATGATAAAGAAGATTCAAAGAGAGTGAGATGCCAGCTCCTTTCATTCAGTCAGTAGCTTCAAACATTTCTGGACGTTTTTCAATGGCAAAAATCAATGAATATTGTAAATGCACAAACAGTAATATCTCCACATTGCACGGTGCAATTCTGAAATTTTTAGCTTTTTCCTGCTAATCCTAGCATGATAAAGAAGATTCAAAGAGAGTGAGATGCCAGCTCCTTTCATTCAGTCAGTAGCTTCAAACATTTCTGGACGTTTTTCAATGGCAAAAATCAATGAATATTGTAAATGCACAAACAGTAATATCTCCACATTGCACGGTGCAATTCTGAAATTTTTTGCTTTTTCCTGTTAATCCTAGCATGATAAAGAAGATTCAAAGAGAGTGAGATGCCAGCTCCTTTCATTCAGTCAGTAGCTTCAAACATTTCTGGACGTTTTTCAATGGCAAAAATCAATGAATATTGTAAATGCACAAACAGTAATATCTCCACATTGCACGGTGCAATTCTGAAATTTTTTGCTTTTTCCTGTTAATCCTAGCATGATAAAGAAGATTCAAAGAGAGTGAGATGCCAGCTCCTTTCATTCAGTCAGTAGCTTCAAACATTTCTGGTATATGAAAAACATGTTTTTCAATGGCAAAAATCAATGAATATTGTAAATGCACAAACAGTAATATCTCCACATTGCACGGTGCAATTCTGAAATTTTTTGCTTTTTCCTGCTAATCCTAGCATGATAAAGAAGATTCAAAGAGAGTGAGATGCCAGCTCCTTTCATTCAGTCAGTAGCTTCAAACATTTCTGGTATATGAAAAACATGTTTTTCAATGGCAAAAATCAATGAATATTGTAAATGCACAAACAGTAATATCTCCACATTGCACGGTGCAATTCTGAAATTTTTAGCTTTTTCCTGTTAATCCTAGCATGATAAAGAAGATTCAAAGAGAGTGAGATGCCAGCTCCTTTCATTCAGTCAGTAGCTTCAAACATTTCTGGACGTTTTTCAATGGCAAAAATCAATGAATATTGTAAATGCACAAACAGTAATATCTCCACATTGCACGGTGCAATTCTGAAATTTTTAGCTTTTTCCTGTTAATCCTAGCATGATAAAGAAGATTCAAAGAGAGTGAGATGCCAGCTCCTTTCATTCAGTCAGTAGCTTCAAACATTTCTGGAAAACATGTTTTTCAATGGCAAAAATCAATGAATATTGTAAATGCACAAACAGTAATATATCCACATTGCACGGTGCAATTCTGAAATTTTTTGCTTTTTCCTGTTAATCCTAGCATGATAAAGAAGATTCAAAGAGAGTGAGATGCCAGCTCCTTTCATTCAGTCAGTAGCTTCAAACATTTCTGGTATATGAAAAACATGTTTTTCAATGGCAAAAATCAATGAATATTGTAAATGCACAAACAGTAATATCTCCACATTGCACGGTGCAATTCTGAAATTTTTAGCTTTTTCCTGTTAATCCTAGCATGATAAAGAAGATTCAAAGAGAGTGAGATGCCAGCTCCTTTCATTCAGTCAGTAGCTTCAAACATTTCTGGTATATGAAAAACATGTTTTTCAATGGCAAAAATCAATGAATATTGTAAATGCACAAACAGTAATATCTCCACATTGCACGGTGCAATTCTGAAATTTTTTGCTTTTTCCTGCTAATCCTAGCATGATAAAGAAGATTCAAAGAGAGTGAGATGCCAGCTCCTTTCATTCAGTCAGTAGCTTCAAACATTTCTGGTATATGAAAAACATGTTTTTCAATGGCAAAAATCAATGAATATTGTAAATGCACAAACAGTAATATCTCCACATTGCACGGTGCAATTCTGAAATTTTTAGCTTTTTCCTGTTAATCCTAGCATGATAAAGAAGATTCAAAGAGAGTGAGATGCCAGCTCCTTTCATTCAGTCAGTAGCTTCAAACATTTCTGGACGTTTTTCAATGGCAAAAATCAATGAATATTGTAAATGCACAAACAGTAATATCTCCACATTGCACGGTGCAATTCTGAAATTTTTAGCTTTTTCCTGTTAATCCTAGCATGATAAAGAAGATTCAAAGAGAGTGAGATGCCAGCTCCTTTCATTCAGTCAGTAGCTTCAAACATTTCTGGACGTTTTTCAATGGCAAAAATCAATGAATATTGTAAATGCACAAACAGTAATATCTCCACATTGCACGGTGCAATTCTGAAATTTTTAGCTTTTTCCTGTTAATCCTAGCATGATAAAGAAGATTCAAAGAGAGTGAGATGCCAGCTCCTTTCATTCAGTCAGTAGCTTCAAACATTTCTGGTATATGAAAAACTGTTTTTCAATGGCAAAAATCAATGAATATTGTAAATGCACAAACAGTAATATCTCCACATTGCACGGTGCAATTCTGAAATTTTTAGCTTTTTCCTGTTAATCCTAGCATGATAAAGAAGATTCAAAGAGAGTGAGATGCCAGCTCCTTTCATTCAGTCAGTAGCTTCAAACATTTCTGGTATATGAAAAACATGTTTTTCAATGGCAAAAATCAATGAATATTGTAAATGCACAAACAGTAATATCTCCACATTGCACGGTGCAATTCTGAAATTTTTAGCTTTTTCCTGTTAATCCTAGCATGATAAAGAAGATTCAAAGAGAGTGAGATGCCAGCTCCTTTCATTCAGTCAGTAGCTTCAAACATTTCTGGTATATGAAAAACATGTTTTTCAATGGCAAAAATCAATGAATATTGTAAATGCACAAACAGTAATATCTCCACATTGCACGGTGCAATTCTGAAATTTTTAGCTTTTTCCTGTTAATCCTAGCATGATAAAGAAGATTCAAAGAGAGTGAGATGCCAGCTCCTTTCATTCAGTCAGTAGCTTCAAACATTTCTGGTATATGAAAAACATGTTTTTCAATGGCAAAAATCAATGAATATTGTAAATGCACAAACAGTAATATCTCCACATTGCACGGTGCAATTCTGAAATTTTTAGCTTTTTCCTGTTAATCCTAGCATGATAAAGAAGATTCAAAGAGAGTGAGATGCCAGCTCCTTTCATTCAGTCAGTAGCTTCAAACATTTCTGGTATATGAAAAACATGTTTTTCAATGGCAAAAATCAATGAATATTGTAAATGCACAAACAGTAATATCTCCACATTGCACGGTGCAATTCTGAAATTTTTAGCTTTTTCCTGTTAATCCTAGCATGATAAAGAAGATTCAAAGAGAGTGAGATGCCAGCTCCTTTCATTCAGTCAGTAGCTTCAAACATTTCTGGTAACATGTTTTTCAATGGCAAAAATCAATGAATATTGTAAATGCACAAACAGTAATATCTCCACATTGCACGTGCAATTCTGAAATTTTTAGCTTTTTCCTGTTAATCCTAGCATGATAAAGAAGATTCAAAG
>NW_027371036.1:0-31201 GCF_046119375.1 Phyllobates terribilis | reverse complement strand
AAACAAGAAAATCATGAGATGACAGTAAAAAGAAAAATATGAACTAACGGCAGAACAGAACTTACGGTGAGAGTAGGAATCGGTCAGAGTGATAAGGCTGAAGTGTTAATAGTCCTTTTCCTAGATGTACCAGTCCTTGAGCAATTCTTACCTGCATCATTTATCGAGTACTGTAAGTTTAATTTATAACACAATTGGGAGAGTAAAAGGGAAAGGAGGTAGAAAGAAATGATACACAGAAGAGGGAAGCAGCATCTTTGTAGTAGTAGCTGGAGAGGTTTCTGAGCATGGCGGCGATTCTTGCATTGTTGGTTCCAGCACCTATTAGACCTAACGCAACTATAGCAGCCTGGGGAAGAAGAAATACATTAAAATTAAAAATGATTTAAGCGTGATGATTGGTATATTGATAATTGAGGGATTGTGTGTACCAGTGCTACTTCGGAATCAGAATCGTGACTCAGCCTGCTTAAAGTATCCATTACATTAACCTGTGCACAATAAATACATCATAACAACAATCGTCAGACTCAGAACTGTCTGATCGGGAAGAAAGAAAAAGATGTCATATTTTATACTCCCTCCGCTTGAATTCAAATTTGTCCATTTACATATTTTAGTCAAAGTTTACCAAATTTACCCTTCATTTATTACTTTAGACCTTTTACTTTTATCAGCTTTATAAACCTCACACAATAAATAAAAAAAGGTATGATAATTACGTAAGGGTAATTTGGACCAAAAAATAGTTTCTTGATGCTTGCAAAAATAAATCTTCTTGGTACATGACTGATAAGATTCTCCAATCTCCAGCACTTGAAGAGTATCTATTTAATATTTAGATCTAGGTCTATTTCATTTCAGTAATTTATGTTAGAAGTCAGTATTAGCATCGTTTTAGGTATCTCTTTCAATTCCAGAATTATTGCTAAGGGTCGGTTAAGTAGGTAGTGATAGGAGTCAGTTAGGTTAGAAGTAGTGGGTTAGTTAGTGGGCAGTTATTAGGCAGTTAGTTGTTTCCCTTTATTTATGCAGGCTTTTCTATTGTAAATCATTATTGTTTGAAAATATAAGAAAAGAGTCAGTAGACAGTTTTCTACTAAATTCCTTGTTTTTTCAGTGGTTCCTTTTGGCTAATTCTAGCTTAAGAGTAAGAGTGGTTTCTATCAATGACCACTAATATTCAAAAAAATAAAGAGATGATATAGAGCAAAAGTTGAAGCGTGTTATGTTGTAAACTTGACCCAATTTGATCCAACTGTAACTTGTAACAATGACAAAAATTTAAGATGTTGATACCTTTGGGTTTGATATGCATAAGAGACCTAAAGCCAAGGGAACTGATCGCCGAATGTTTTGCTCTCCATATTGCAGCATATGTTCTAACGAACGAATAGCCATCTCAAGACCCAATTCCTCAGCCATAGCTACCATAGCGATACCTAATACAGCCGGTCCTTGATGGGTTTCGGTCTTTTCAAGATGCTGTGCACAATGTCCTAGCAAGCTTTGTACCTGTTACACCATCAAGTAAGTTAAAGTGCCACAAAGTTTAACCACTAATTATTATCAAGGAGAAATTCAAGACCTTGAGAACATTTCCTGTCCCAGCATAAGCACAAGATAAGAGAGTCATATCACAGTATTTTCCGATTTTTTCATTGAAGGTCTTTGAGACTTCAGCTGTAGCTTCAACGTTTTCCTGCAGGGCACCAGAAAAGTGGCCTTATTACAAGAGACAAATGATATTTACATATAGTGGCTATCGAGAAAGTATATTACCTGTTTGCCAAGGTACAAAAGACCTAGACCAAGAGGGAGAAATTTTGAGAGAGGCTCCCCTAATTCGGATTCACTTCTATCCATGAGAGAGAAAATGATTGCCTGTGCAACATCTTCATTGCACGAACTCACAAAGACTAAACCCAGTGAAATTGCGGCGATGGCAGCAACATCAAGAGGGACTTTAGGATCCCCGAGGATTGGAGTTAATTTACTACGGACCTTCAAGAAACATTGCAAATGTGAAATCTCGTGTTAAAACAGAAGAAAAGATGAAAAAGATATAAATATATAAGAGAAAATTATATTAGTCTACCGACAGTCCGACACAATTTCAAACTTATCTTCTACTCCCTCCTTTCTCTTTAGATTGTCATTTTAGAATGTTTAATATAGACTAAGAAGATTATCAATGTGTATTGAAAATCCAAATTTTATCACAAATTTAAAACTCACCTCCCATTTGAACTAGACCTAGCAATCAAGTCGGGTTCGGGTCATTTCTTGTCGAACTTTTACCGGGTTACAACGAGTCGATTATAACAGGTTTAAAGCTCAGGTTGGTTGAAGTGGATTTTTTTCATTCTTGATATAAAATTAAATCTTTAAAAAAATAAAATAAAATAATTTTATTATTCATATTTTTTATGCTTATATTTTTTACTCAATGGGTCGGGCCGTTCTTATATTTCTCATGGCATCGGGTCAGGTCAAGACGGGTTTTGTGTAAAAACGGGTTGGGTTTGTATGATCCAGAAACAGGTCGGATCTTTGCCAGATTTAATTTGAACCAATAGAAATAAGGAAAAAATCAATACAACCAAATTTCAATACAACTTTAATAAGTTATATGTAATAAATTGCCTTAAGATTCTATAATGACAAATATTTGTGAACGAAATCTAAAGGATAAAGTGACCATCTTTAGAGATTGGAGGTATTATTATAGATTGCAGGTGCACGGCAAACTATTTTACTTAAGACCTCCTTTCCATCGGACAGGATATATCCTATTTATACCCTATTTATATGTATTTTCCTCTTCATATTCACTTAGTATCTTATTTAACATAATGATGAAATCTTAACAAGTCAAAAGGATCGTTCTTAGTTCTTCAACTTAACTCAATAAATAATCCTCATTTACCCATGAAAAACAATGGAACCAATTCAAGATAAAGAAAAGTTTACCATCTCATTCTGGGTGTTAGCATATGCAATTCCTAGACCCATGATTGCACCAATTCTAATAGATGGGTCTTCTTTATCGACATAATCACTAAGCAGTGCCAAAGCCTGAGAGGAAAGGGATGAAGGATAAATGAGAATGCAGTTACCGAAGTGATGTTAAAGCAAATTTTCGCATGTAGCAATCAGACTTACAGGATCACAATCATTTTTAATCCCAGAGTTGACAATTCCAACTCCTAACAACGCACCAGCTATAATATGGTTATCATTACTGTGAAAGTACTTATCAAGCTGCGCAAGCCCTGAGTCTACGTCCCATTGCATGATCATACCCTACAAAAAAAAAGTATTAGAATCCTTGAGAAGACGAAATTGAAAAAGATTAATGCAATAGAGAAGATTACAAACCAGACTTGCTGTAGCACTAGTCTTTCCATGTTCCTTGTTCTTAAATAACCAATTTCCAGAAGCATTGGTACCCGAAGCTTCAGATTCGACTGTCATTAACTTATCCTGCAACATCAAATTTTTACAGTACTATTAAGTTTACTAGCAACTCTCCTCAGAACAAGACCATAAAAGAAAAAAAGAAAAAAAAATACCTGCCCAAAGCCAGCATTTACAAAGGCATTCACAAAGGTAGCAGCCAAGTTTTGTCTAGCAGAATCAACGGTTGTGCCTGCACTAGCTCGACCATCAAGCAAATGTGCCTGTGGGAAAGGATAAACTTAAGTATTGAGGGGGAAAAAAGAGGACAAAACTAGAAGAAATAGCTCTAGGCTGGTTATTAGGTAAATTTACAAACCTTATAAATATCCTCAGGAGATTTTGCTTCCATGACCTCTATATCACGAGCAAGATTTAAATAACCTTCACTAAGTTTGTTATTACTTAGAATTTCTTGTAATTGCTCTCTTTCATTATCATCTGCAACCACTTCATCATCAAGCTCGAAGGGGAACCCCTGCATAGAGGAAGAACAGATGCAAAATTAATCAAATGGAATCATAACAAAAAGGCATAAAAATGTGTAGAGTCTGTACACTATTTCCATAGTAATAATACCACATGACATTTTCCAAAAGAATTCCTTTACTCTCTAAGAAATTTTTTCACAGAGATGCAGGCAAACAAAAGCATGCAAATGGTTAAAAAAAACTATGACTATTACAGTACAGAAATGCAAAATAAGAATCAAACTACCTTTCAATGATATGAAAGGGGAAAATTAACAAGACAGAGAGATCTGGTTCTTACAAACAAAATCAAGCAATTACAAACATATAGGAAATTGAATAGTTTGCATAAGAAACCAGCAGTGAACTTACATGTCGAGCAATAATGTAACAGAATTGCTTCTTGCACTGAAGATCGTTGCAAGTTGTGAAAAGCTGCTTCACATACTGCACGAGAATGGGAAGATTAATTTTCTGATTGATCTCTAGATGTGTGCAGGTTACATGAATGAGAGAAGTAGGCGAAGTAACAGTTATCCAATAAGTGCATATTTATAACTATTACTCATGTAAACAAACTGAAATTTGTAAATCAATAACATTGGAAGATTTTTATAACAAAGATTGAAACGAGAATATAAGCAAAAGAAGCATTATCAAATTAGTAAATAGGGACTGACCCACAAACAAGGCACTATCGAGGCATTTTCTACCTTGATATTTAGGGTGTGTTTGGTAATGTCTTTATAAAGACATTATAAAGACATTTCACGTTTTTCCGTAAAAATATTTTTATCACGGAAAACGATGTCAAACATTCAAAAAAAGAAAAGTAAACAATAAATATTTTTATGGAAAAAGTCTTGATCATGAATTTTCCAAACAAACCCTTATAATAATTGAGAACATAAGAATATGATTCATTAATACATAACTAACTATGAAATAAGCAAGTAAATGCCCTCAAACAATATTGTAAGAAAGATATTGTACCTGTATATTGTCAAGAAACAAAGCGATCTGAAGTGCACTAGCATACTCGTTAAATTTGAGATAAATTCCATAAGCTATGTCCAGAACCAACATATCATCAGGGCCAGGAAGATATCTGCAACATGGCATATATTACAGTTAAATAAAGCAAGAACACATAATGCAAATACAAAAATAAGTGGTTTAGACAAATATGCACTTAGTTTTTAAGAAAATTATAAAACAAGTCATTTGTACAAGTAAAATGGAAACAAGACAATAGCACACCTTCCAGTCCCTCAAGGACAGAGGAAACTAAAAATATATATCAGCTATGACACTCCATCTCATATTCGGTACATAAATCCAAAATACAGAGTTCAAGTTTATGATTCATCAAGTAAATAAATCCACAATGCAGAGTTCAAGTCAATATGAAAAGTAGGGTATTACCTGGCAGCAGCAGTCAAATAAAGGCATGTTCTCTTGTAATTAGTTTTGTCGACATGCTCAACCAACAGATCAAGATCCTCAACCTTCAAAGAATTACATAATTTTCTATTTTAAATATGAAGTGTAATTCGAATCAATATGCTCGTCTGTTGAATTGCATAATTGTTTTACCTCCATAAGAAGATCCACAGCTTCAGGTTCAGCATTGTGCTGAAATTAAAGTAATTGCGGAGATACAAGTGAGACATAAAACTACATTCTGGGCCTAATTAATCAGTAGAAATGGAATCCTTAAAGGCATTGAGCATACCTTCATGTGAAATGCAACAATTTGTTGCACAAGGTCCATTAGATCATCAATTGGCCCCTCCTCCAACTGTAAAATTTTACAGAAACATTTAATAATCTATAACAGTATCATACATTTTAAGTATATAGAAGTTATCAGAGAATTGCTTGAATGCAAATAGTGAAATATCATGTCTGCACTATTGTGTCCAACAAAAAACTATGTTCAGACATAAATATCTAACACAGATACACAGAGAAGTATATAAGTTCACTATTTTATAGGTTAACATGAAACAACCCTTTATGAGGTACATTTTGAAACAAGTTTCACCTGTCTTTTGGCATACTCTTCTGCAATCTCCCCTGCCAAATTCCTGAAAGAAAACAAAGATCAAAATTTAGGCAAATTCGTTGCAAAATACAATTATGTCAATAAGTGAACCAAAAAGGAAAATACTGAAGAAGAAATGTAGTCTATTTGAGGAATGGGAACAAATCAACACGTCTAGACATAGCACATTGGAACTTTAAGCCAAAGCATGTGTATCATGTAGGCTTGACAGGAAATAACAGAAATGGAGCTTAATGCTGTAGCATTTAAGGTAAAAAACATGTGAAACGGGTTTTATTCCAAAATGAGTGACAGATTTATTGATCAGTTGTTTTCTTTCCTTTACATACCAGAGGAAAATATTCAGCTCAAGATCCAATTGACAAATTATCTTTGAGAAAAATAATTCCAACTAACAGCTTACAAGCATTCATATCCACCAGCTAGAATTCATGGTGAATTTCAAGATCCCTCTGGGAAAAATGAAGTCTATAAAGCTGAAGTTCTTGCAGAATATATGTCTATGCACTACATGTAACATCATAGCATATACCCTACGGCTAAAAAATTCATAATATTCTCTGGGAAAGCCTATATTACCTCACATATTCATGTCCCCATGAGCCGATATCCCCTTCAGAACCCAGCAGTCTATACTTCAGACTCTCCTGAAATATTGAGTTGTTCAGCAAAATACTATAAAAGTAATTTTTAATAAGCAATAGATCCAATGGAACTATAGTAAAGCAACTACGAGCAAATTTGACAAAAAAGATGAAGCAAAAAGTAATCTTAGTCAAAAATGAGCGGAAGATATTCAGTAGATCTGTATAATAACAAATATATAACAGAAACTAGGAAATTTTAGCTTACTATAAAATGAAGCTAAGTTCATCTTACCCGTTCACCTTCTGCTGACATTGTCAGGGCTAAAACAGAAAGGATGTCGGCCAACAATTTCTACATGAGACAAACATACATATGGAGTTAGAAAGGGCCACATTTGCTGGCTAAGACGATTAATTCAGAAATGCACAGCAGATCACTTAATACCTTCACATCAGAATCAGCCATAGTCCCATAATAAGCTTTGAGGGTTCCATAGTGTGGACGGAGAAATTTTAGAGGCTTTGGAACAGAAGTCATAGAGCTTGTCGCAGTTCGAATCTCTTGCCTGTTTAGACGAAAAGGTAACTATGAGAAGCAATAGAAAGAACTGAACATGTAGCAACAAACTATACACAGCATACAGCTGCAAATTGATACATTCATTAAATGAAAGTTTGCATTTGTTTTTTTCTTTTGCAATCACATTGAGCATATAACAAAGCCAAGCAAACAGCTCTTTTATTAAACATTTTGAATTGGTAACCTACAGTGCCTGTGTTTAGACAATAATATGCTGACTGGATGAGCTCAGGATTGAGTCATACAAGAGTTGGGTGATCGGTATTACTTGAGCTTACGTAAGTGTTTTTTCACTCAGGCTATGAAATCATATATTCCCCAAAGGAGGTTAAAAACGTAAACCGTACTATCATTACGTACAGAGAAAGCTAATATTAACCACTTCAGTTAATTATTTATACCAAAAGGACCTTAAAAAGTAACATCAGATCTCACAGTCAGTGCTGTTTTGAATGTAAGTCTGAATTTGTACCACATACATATGACTCAACAAGAGAACTCAGAAGTCAATCCAACCAGTTTTCCCTCCGAAATGATACTAGCTACTAAGTACAACTGGTGGAACCAAGAGTCCACTAACCTAGATTCCGGTGACATCTACAAAATCTTCTGTTAAAGGGAAGAGTATAGCTTAAAAGGGAGTATCCAATATGCCTAATCCTATCACGAATTATGTATCAGACAATTTCAATTTGTACATGAAGATGCTACCTTTATAAAACCAAGCCACAAAATGAAAGAGAAAACCATAACAAGGGAAAATAGGAAAGACCATCAACTTCACCTCATGCTCTCAAGCGCTGTCTTTTGCAAATTAGGGTCTGGATCCTGAGACCGCTCTACATACAACTCCAAGTTTTGCTTCAAGGCCAAATCCTCTTCTGACTATAAATGAAATTTTCAAATCATCAAAATCGGAAATAGAAATCAGCCAAATGCAGACAATTCCGCAAAAACGAAGAAATTAGGTTATGTGAAGACAGATCGAGAGAGCATACGAGATCTTCGTCCTTCTTATCGTCCTTCTTCTTGGGATCCTTCGACGGGACCTTCAAAGAGGCCTCTTCACGTTCGGGTGTGCTCTTCGCCGGCGCCATTGCAGGGGGCTTCCGAAGTAGAGAGAAATGAGAGGGAGAGAATAAAAATGGAGTAAGAAGCAAGCTTCGATGAAAGAGAAGCTCGATGCTAGAGAGGGTTTTTTGTTCAGTTTTCCCCTTCAGCAAGCCAAACCGGAGTCTCTGATATTTATAGGCTCTTCTTTTCTAATGAATCCTTTTAAGGTTTATTTAATTTCGAAATTTAAACTAACTACTATAATAAAATGATTTCAAAGATATTTTAGAAAAATATTAAAATTGTAAACATTTTAACAACAATAGAAAGTAGATAGATTTTGCTCCCATTAATAATATAAACATGTTTTACTATTTTCGTAAATTTTCCGTGAGATCCTATTTTTATAAAAAAAAATATGAAAATCTTTTGCATATTTATTCAGTTCATGAAAATGCAGGAAATCATGCAATATACTATATAATAAACGGTTTGTCATAATATATGATAAGAGGCCGCTTTTCTTGAGAAGTTGCACTAGAGTGAAATGTAGTAAGTGATAGAACGTCGGATTAGAATATAAGTGGCAGCTTAGATTGCAATAAAAGTGACACTTTTTTGTAAATTGGAAGGTTTATTGAGTATAGGGGTAATTAAAAAAATTCCCTCAATCAAAAACACGTTCAGAAGATATAGTGTACTGTAACTTCTCCCCTCGAATCACCTTCTAGGGTTTCACTGATTTCACCCTCTACCTCTCGAATCACCATTGCTGAAGACGAGATTCTGGTGATGTCCGTTGCAGCTTCACCCCCCCCCCCCCCCACACACACACACCATCTGCGTTTCGCTCCTTCATATCCCTCACCATCCAGCAGGTAGGAAGATCAAAGACTTCTTATCTTTGTGCAGTTGAAAAGAAAAGCAATATCCTAAAGGTTTTAGAGTTCATGAGTTTAGATGCCACCAGTGGAAGCAACCTAGCCCTCCTATATTGATCGATCTCACAAGCAATTTATAATTGTTATATATAATCGAATTGGTGATTCCTATGGGTCTATTCGGTTCGTCATAAAAAAGTACTTCTAAGTACTTATTTTACTTTTTCATAAAATAAGCATTTATTTGTCGCGTTCAGTTCGTCAACTAAAAAAAAATTATAAGTACTTCTAAGTACTTATTTTGCCAAAGACAAAAGCATTCTCCACATACTTTCTAAATTTTAGAAGTACTTCTTAAAACTAATATATTGTACATCTCCTAAATTGCCCCCCCGCCCCGACATTCTTCACCAGCAATACCGTTCAACCACTGTCCAAGGTCGTCGCAGTCCAAGGTCGTCGCCGTCTGAGGTCACCGTCGCCCGAGCTCGCCGTCCAACCCACTTCAGCGCTCTCTCTCTCTCTTTCGACCCAGATGGTGAAGCTTGTTAGGGCTCGACCGGAAGCTCTCTCTCGCCGCCAATTAACCGCTTGTTAGGGTTCTTGACCAAATCTCTCTCTCACCGCCAATTGGAGTCGCGTCGGTGACGTCGATTCCTCGTCTGCAGGTCGTGCACCCACCTTTCTCTCGTCTTCCTCAGATATGCGCCTTTCTTCTCTAATTGGCTCGTCTTCTTCAATTGGAGTCCGCGTCGGCGCCGTCGTCTTCTTCAATTGGCTCCGTCCTCGATAAGGGAGAACCACAGGAACTCCGACGATGAGAAGGGAGCATGAAGTCCGCCGGAACTGCGAGAGGAGAAAGAAGGTGGCGTATGGGAGAGGAGAAAGAACGAGAAAAAAGGGATAGGTTTTTTAAAGTTTAAGGATATTTTGGACTTTTTACTTAATTTTTTTATTCAGCAGCATTCACGAACTGAACATGTTAACAAAAAATAAATACATATAAAAGTACCAGCATCATCATAAAATAAAAGTACCAGTACCGGCAATAACAACAACACCAGCATTTAACAGTATTGGCGAACCGAACAGACCCTATATATAATATTTTCCATTTCATCTCATTTTAATTTAATAGCTCTAACTATTGCTTCCTGTTTCTTCAGATGTAAGTCATGATAGCCATTTCATCTCTGTTTTTAAATGCTTCATGTTTCATTGTTGGATACAATTGAAAATTAGAGATATTGTCAATATGTTGGTTGTAGTAGTCCTAGTAATACATTCATTTGTGACATAAAGCAAGCACATTAGTATGAACATATAAAGAGGAAGGTTCTAATTCAAAAGAACATTTAAGTTTCTCAATTCGTTTACTGATGTCCTGATATATTAGTTATGCGTTCAAGTGTTCCAGTTTCACGCACATGATTTATATTTCTATGTTTATTGTGTTGTACGTGAGAAAGCATTGGTTCTAGTTTAGATAACGGCTCTTGAACTCTAGTGTAAAGGTTCATTGGTAATTATTGTGTAAAGACCTCCTTGGTGATAATTGTATAAAGGTTCATGAACACTTTGTTCATTATTTTAAAATCCGTGTTCATTGTTTTATTCATGGTTATAATTGAAATAGTTTTAGGTCCAAGAATATTAGTACTTTGTTCATGATTAAGGACTCTGTGTTTAGTGATCAATTCATGGTTGATTATGATACATTACTAGTGATTATAATATATAGATTCGTGAACACTAGTGGTTCGTTCATGATTAAAGAGTCTAGTTTCATTTTTTATTCATTATGATCCAACACTAATTATGCCATATTGTGTGTTCATAAATTATAGTATATCGTTCATGATTAAGCAGTTTAGGTTCATGATTAAGCCGCTTTTGTGATATATAAAGAACACTTTAGACATCAATGGAGAGGAGAAAGAACGAGAAAAAAAGGGATAGGTTTTTTTAAAGTTTAAGGATATTTTGGACTTTTTACTTAATTTTTTTATTCAGCAGCATTCATGAACCGAACATGTTAACAAAAATAAATACATATAAAAATATCACCATCATCATAAAATAAAAGTACCAGCAACAACAACAGCAACAACACCAGCATTTAATAGCATTGGCGAACTGAACATACCCTGTATATAATCTTTTCCATTTCATCTCATTTAATTTAATAGCTCTAACTATTGCTTCCTGTTTCTTCAGATGTAAGTCGCGATAGCCATTTCATCTCTGTTTTTTGAATGCTTCATGTTTCATTGTTGAAGACAATTGAAAATTAGAGCAATTGTCAATATGTTGGTTGTAGTAGTCCTAGTAATACATTCACTTGTGACATAAAGCAAGCACATTAGTATGAGCACATAAAGAGGAAGGTTCTAATTTAAAAAAAGATGTAAATTTCTCAATTCGTTTACTGATGTCCTGATATATTAGTTGTGCGTTCAAGTATTCCAGTTTCACGCTCATGATTTATATTTCTATGTTTATTGTGTTGTACATGAGAAAGCATTGGTTCTAGTTTAGATAAAGGCTCTTGAACTCTAGTGTAAAGGTTCATTGGTGATTATTGTGTAAAGACCTCCTTGGTGATAATTGTATAAAGGCTCATGAACACTAGTAGTTTGTTCATTATTTTAAAATCCATATTCATTGTTTTATTCATGGTTATAATTGAAATAGTTTTAGGTTCAATAATATTAGTACTTTGTTCATGATTAAGGACTCTGTGTTTAGTGATAAATTCATGGTTGATTATGATACATTACTAGTGATTATAATATAAAGATTAATGAACACTAGTACTTCGTTCATGATTAAAGAGTCTAGGTTCATTTTTTATTAACACTAATTATGTCATATTATGTGTGCTCATAAATTATAGTATATCGTTCATGATTAAGCAATTTAGGTTCATGATTAAGCCGCTTTTGTGATATATAAAGAACACTTTAGACATCAATGGAGGCTTTAAACACAACAAAATAAATAAATAAATAAGCAAGAAGAACTATAAACACAACCCCAAAATCATATTTATTTATCATGTTCATATTTGAACCTACATGGTTCATTACTTTAATAAGAACGTTCAAAAGTAATGAATTTTACAGAAATATTTATAATCCTCACATAACATTACAACACATGACAATAACATCAACACATGTATGGTTGTCGAAGAATTGAATATCATAATCATCAGAGAATCGACGAAACTCATCCGCTATTATCAAATGTCTAGGTGAATAATATATTTTATCAACACATCCACCATTATTAGCTCACCCACCTTATATGCAACATTCAACTCATCCACCAATATCATGGGATAAAGCACACCGACGTGCTATCAAAGTAGACGTGAATCTGAAATTATATTGCGTAATTTTCATTATTTACAAACCAATTTCATAAATGCTAACTAAATATTCATAAAACGTAAATATTTTATTTCTCGAACTGAAACACATCTTATAATTAAAATTTCATTATGGCATCATAGCTTGAGTAATGATTATGACATCTATGTCTATAGAACTTTCTTACACAAAATATTTGTCACTGGAGACGTGACAAGTAGGCTTTCTACTATATTTAATCTTTCCTTGAAAAATGTTCATTATTTTCTTGACATTGTTCATCAATAGTAATTGAATGTTCATAAAATATATATACTTCATTTTCTGAAGTACAACACCGAGACAACATAGAATTTGAAGTAATATCTTTAAAAGTTTTGAGAAGAAACAATATGCACAACAAGCAATTGAATGAATAAACATCAACTGAACAAAAACACAACAAAAAACAAAGTATTAATAGAAGACATATTATCAAAATCAATTATGATAGTTGAACCTCATTATTATCAGCACCAATTGTGGTAGTCTTATCAACACTCTCATTAGCATCAATTCAACAAAATAATTTTGAAAATTGTGTAATATTCATTAGTCGTATAAAAATGTTCATTATCTGCATGTCAATGTTCATAAATTGAAATTGATTGTTCATAAATGTATATAAATATAACAACAAGACAACAGAGAACAATGTTCATATATAGATATTGAATGTTCATAAAACGTATTTACCAACAAAACCGAGACAACATAGAACCTCTTTTAAATGTTTCATCAAACACCTTGTGTGTAACATTCAATACATTGACCATTATCACTCTATACTAATGTTCATAAGTAATAACAAAGTTAACAAGTAAGAAGCACTCCCAACATAACACAAAATTCATCATGGAAAACCATGCATATGTTTGATCCTATAAGGTTAATTTACATAAATTTTAAAAGTAATAGTCAACAGAATGATCTCAACCCTAGTCGAAATTGAAGGGGAAACTGAAATAAAATTATAGGTAATTCGGGATTTAAATGATAACAGTCATATATCATAAGTTATAGGTAATTCGGGATTTAAATGATAACAGTCATATATCATAAGTGAATGTTTATAAAACGAAGTTAATTCATCAGCTAAACCAAACACTTGACACTAGTAATATTTGTATTATTACAATCTACATGATATCAAAGCTTGAATAAACAACCATTAAATGTAGCAAATCAATATATGATAATGTCCATGTATCTTTAAATAAGGCAATTGTTAATTGTCGCAACAAATTTTTTACTAACCATCGCACCCGCGGTCGTCACGATTCCTGTGGAGGTTGTTCGTCACAAGCTAGTTGCATACGCTCATCACGTGCCTTGGGAAGACCACTCGTCACGAGGACCCTATGCGCGCCTCTTTACGAATTCCCCCCTCCTCACTCGTGACAAGGCGCGGTTTTTGGCTTATAAAAGCCAAAAACCCTCATAACACTTTCCTCCTCGCCTTCAAAACTCCCTCCGCCGCAGTACTCCTCTCCGAATCCAGTTCCTCTTAGTTGAGTTGATCTCGGGGATCGATACACGTCTCGATTGTTTGTTATTCGATCCTAAACATCCTAATTCAAGGCTAATATGGTTAGTTACTGATTTTCTAGCATTATATATGTTATTTGATGAATACTTAGATTTATAGCTAGTTTCGTATAATTGTTGGAAGATTTAGTAGTTATTGAAGTTATTTAGTTAAAATAATGTTCTATATATGCATTCTATGGTTGAAATATTGAACTTTGGAAGATTTGAGTTGTATTAGTGATTTAGTATATCTTTGGTTGTATAAGTTTTTTGGTTGAATTGTTGTAAATTTTGGTAGATGTTGTAGGTATTTAGGTAAAATAATTTGATTTAATTACATTCTATGGTTGAAATCTTGATATTTATGGAGATTTTAGTTGTACAAGTAGTTTAGTACATTTTAGGTTCAAAATTATCATAATAATGAGATTGGTAGTTAGATTTGTAGCTTTGAATGTTGAATTAGTAGAAAAGGAATGAAAAAACAGCTTTAGGCATATAAACCTGTGAAGTTGTGAACTTGTCAATCAATTAGGATTTGGTAGGCAGTCTGTCCATTGAAAACCAAGATAGAACTGCCTCTTTGGCTCGTGACGAGCGGTGTGCAACTCACTCGTCACGAGCGGACATGAACTGGCCTATCATGAAATGGTTGGAATATTGCCAAGTCACATTAATGCAGTTTTGGAGTGATTCTAATGAAGTTATGTACTTATTTGCTGTGAATGTTTAGTTAATTTATTTAAAAGTAATTTACATTGTAATGTTGTGTCTGCAGGACCACATTAAGAAGATGGAAAAGAAGGTCGGAGGTGCAATGGAGTCGAGATCGGCACGACACCATAAAAGGGATGATGTGAGAGACGTTGAAGAGGCGGCGCGCTTGGATGCAGAGGACGCAACCGGAGCTGAAGTTGAGTTAGGCCATAGAGTTGCCAAGAAGAAGAAGAGGGGGGCATAACCGAGCGTCGCCTCTGCGTACACGCCATCGAGACATTCTATCTCGGGTGATGGGATACCTTGTCAATCAGAAGACCCTCCATACCCGTACCTTATGAACCCGGTGGAATTTGCCTCACGACATTCCATCTTGTGGGTAGGGAATGAATAATACATGGGAGATGTGTCGTCTTCCCAGAGGATGTTGTTGGAGTACTATAGTGAGAAACAGATGGGTGGTGGGTCTGAATTCCATCAGGGTGGTGGGTTAGAATACCATCATGGTGATGGGTCGCAACATCATTAAGGTGGTGACTATGAACGCCATCATGCCGATTACTATACCTTTGCACATGACCCGATTTACGAAGAGGCGTATGGGGGGCATATGGAAGAAGAAGCAGTGGAGGAAGAGCCTCAAGTGCAGGTATGTATAATAAACCGCAATATTGATTATGATAAGTTAAGTTTAATAAATCAGATTATGATTGTTTCAATATTAAAAATGTTTTGTAGGGGTAGTAGAGGGAGGAAAGACTGTGGAACGCCCCACGAGATGAAGAGGGTGTCGAGGGGGTAGCAGGAGAGGAGGCTGACGGGCAAGCACACAAGAGAGTCGATAGGGTCTTCACCATGGACCCTTACATGATCGTAGGGGTCAGTGTTGGTCCACAAAACCCTGATTTGTTTCGTGAGTTCCCTGACCACGTTGCATACGACATATATCAGGGCAAGGTAAGTTATATTTTATGAAATGTCTTTAAGTTCCGATATGTCGTTCTCACACTACTGTTAAATTAATATCGCAGAGTCGCACATGCAATTTCTAATTCCGGCACAAGGCTGTGCGAGCTTGGATCCTAGCCCCGGGGATGCCTGCGGCGATAGTTGCTATTGATGTCGGGCTTGCACACATCCCGGACCTCGTGTACGACCACGTAGAGAGGGACCTCTTCATCGTGTTCATGGAGAGGTGGAAACCCGAGACAAACTCATTTCACCTTCCATTTGGTGAGATGACGATCACCCTACACGATGTTCACCAACAAATGTTGCTCCCGATACGTGGTAAGGGGATGGGGGCCACTGAGCACCAACGCCTAAAGGGTAAGACGACCGATCTTGCTAAAAAGTTGGCCGATGCGATAGCATACCTAGGCATGCATGGGAGAGAATCTGTTGTCTCCCACAAGACACTGAAGGATAGGTGTGATAGCCTTCAAGTTGTAACTGTCACCCCTCATGTAGCGGCGACTGGGTATCTACACAATGTGATCAACACAATGTGGTGAATGATAACAAAAAACATAAACGATTACGACATAACTTAAAATTACATGGTCAAACATCGCCATAGTCACCAACATCCATATGAGTACTACGTTGTTTCCTACCTCGTCCAGCTTGTGCATGTCTATCTGCCGCATCAAACTCATAAGTTGCAAACTGGGAAGTAAAGGTACAACCATTTCATCGGATGAAGGTTCATGATGATAGTTCCACAATACATTCAGCGGAGGGAGGGGTGAGTTGGGATGAATGACAACCTGTGTAATAGAAAATAGACATCGGGAAATCATTACGATTATAATACAACGTAGTTCAAAATAATGGATTGATTGTGAATGTAAAAAACTTACTGAAACCCAGTGCTACTCAAGTGGTATGTAACCTAGACATATAATTGGGATATGTTGACTGGTCACATGGTTTAGTGTTGCACGAATCGGCAAGTGTGTGTTGCTATTGTTATCGCCCAGAATGACCAACACTATATTGAAAGTAGTTGCAGCAATCGTCCCCGTGTCAAAAATAGTAAATCGCTTAATGGAGCTGTCGGCCAAGACCACTTCCTGTTCAGCTTGTCAATCATTTGTTACTGAGTGATCGATGAGAAAATCAACTTGCTTTGAACCTCCCAATCGGTTTCCACCATCATTATCATGGCATCTCTTATCTGTCCCCAATCATCTTGGTCCATGCCAAGGCCAAGAGCTATGGATCTATATCCATAGTTTCCATCAGAAACGATCTTGTACCACCCTTGGATCGATTGTCCCATACACCGAGGCCATACTTTGTGATATTTCTTATTGACAAGTAGTCTCTGCCCTTCAACATGTGATACTCAACAAAGATGGTCGATAAGTTGTCGTTTGGTCCGGACAAGTATTTTTTCAGCACCGAATGAACACCTTCAACGTTGTTTCATTAACAACAGATGTTTTGACATTATACATGTCATTGCGTTATATAAATGACAGCATATAATTTAAGTAATAAAAGGTTTACCGGTTTGACGTATTTTATGCAAGCGTGAATGCGTCATCTGTCCGTGCAGCGACAAGCTTCTCCTTGTGCGGTTTGAACCAAGTTTTGTGGGCGTAAGCATGTAACCTTGGTAGGTCACGCCAGTCATTTAACAGTTTTCCGTACTTCGAATTGTAGTCCCATTCTGAAGTGTAATAGAACATGTTCTTGTACGTATTTGCCACTCTAGTTGCTCTAGCCTTATCAGTGCACTTCCTCGCAAACAAATCGATATGGCGTTGAACGTGAAGTCGACAGAGCATGAATTTTGCATTCGGGAATATACTGTATACGAGGTTCATCAGTGCAACCTCCCTATCCGTCACCAGACAAGTTGGTTGCCGTTTCACTTTCAAGAACAACTTTGCAAGTTTCTCTATAGCCCATGTATAGTTCTCGGTTTCCTCGTGTGCAAGGAATGCTCCGACGACGTTGAAATTTTTCCACTTTGAGGTGACACCGACAATCTCGAAGAAAGGACTGTCATAACTGTACAGACAAATGAAGTGTGAATCAATATATATTGATTTGAAAGAATACAATACATAAATTTGGAGAGATGAACTTACACATTAGTCGAGTACGTGGAGTCTAGCAAAATAACGTACGGAAATTCCCTTAGAAGTCGTATCCCATCCGGACTTGCAAAGAACACGTCTTTGATCTTATTTGTTTCGGGATTGGATGTGTACTCCACATAATAATCGTTCTCCTTGCACTTCTAAAAGAACTCTTGCACAACGGTTCGTCCTTCCATTCCTTGTCTCATCAACTTTTGATTGATATTGTAGATTTGTTTAATGCTTGTGACATTTTTTGGTCTCGACAACATTCCCAGTGCATAACTCAGTTTTGCATGCACTTTGGCCATCTCTTTCATCAACTTCAACTCTTCCTTAGTGGGACGGCCATTGTATGCATTCCAGTGTAGGTTGTCGCTAATCACGTGGTTGTGGGTTCCCTTGCGGACAACAATATTCCATCGGTTTAGCGGCGCTCCGGAAACTTGCAAAAGGAATGGGCAATCACATTGTCCGATTCTAGATCTGACCTTCTCACTAGGGGATTTGGTAGGTGTGCTTTTACCTCTTGTCTGGCATGCTAACCATGTGACATGCCTTCTTCCCCTACAACCTTTGTCTACCTTGTAGTTCAGAAGCATGAAATTAAGTTTCTTCACTTTCTCCTTTGCCCACGCGATAATGTCGTCTCTATTATCAAAAACCTCATTTGTGACGAAGAACTGACTGTAGTCCGCTGATGTTATAGGTGCAGGCATAGCACAATTTTCGAACTTCATGAGTTTGTAAATGGGTGCGCCATTCCCACAATTGTGTACCTGCATCTAGAGTACTCATGCATGGATAGAGTGCCTGAAATCTATTCTTAGGGGGACTATCTTCGTCATCCGTGAAGCCAAGACTAAATTTGGGAATTGGCCAATCGAATGAGGTATCTACAGGGTTCTTTGGAACATCAGTGTAATCCGAATAAGGCACATGAGGTTGTAGGTCATCCCAACACATAGGTGGGAGTTGTATATGATCTAGGCTTTCGTACGAGTTAGGAACATATGATTGTCCATAACTTTGATTCTCATTATAGTACGAGCAGTTAGATTCATATGTGTCTGGTGCTATCTATATAGTATAAGAAAAGAAATACCAACTATAAGCTTCAGAATACGTAATCATACTAATGTAATGCCTACTACTCTTATAATGTTTATATTCTTATATCTTTATTCTTGTCCAATGTAAATCAACATAATGCAACATAACGCAACATAACACAACATAACACAACATAAAGCACAATGCATCATAACAAATACATGATACTACAACATAACACAACTTAACACAAGATAAAGCATAATGAAGATTGTTGGAACTGTACAAGGTTAAATATATATTCAAACTAACCTGATTGTTGTAATCTTCTAACAAATATAATGCATTTGGATCTACCCCTTGTTCTATGTGTTCTTCATGATGAGAATGAGTAGATTCATGATCCTCTTCATGTTGTACCCTCTCAATATTCATTTTCTTAAACTTTGAGAGAAAAAACTTCTTCATTTTTTCTTGGAATGAAGAGAAATGGTATGAATAGCTATGGAAGTGGTGAATGTTATGGTGAATGATCATGGTAAGATATAGGTGTATAAATAGGTGAAGATGGAGAAAATTTGTGGTAGTAAAAGTGGTCAAAGTAAGCAGTTTCAGGTCTATTTATTTCAGTTCTCAGCCATTGATACATCAAACAGAGGTATGAGCTTGATACTACGACCTAATTCTGAGTTTTGCATGTTAGGTTGTGGTTCGTGACGATTGACCAGTGTGCCACTCGTCACGACTGAACAAAGCCTGGTCATGACGAGCTAGATTGTAGGCCTATTTCTCCCTAACTAGACCTGGCCCATACATATTTACATTGGACCTTATAAGTATAATTGAACAGAATGGTCAAATTTTTCATACATGGGTTGTTTAGATCTGGATTGTTGGGATATTTTCCTTCATTCACTTTTAAGTTTTGTTCTTTCATGTTAATGCCCAACAATTTTTCCACTTTTAATTTGTTTATGGTTATGTTAGTTGTGAACATCTAATAGTAATGCAGTCAAATTCTTAATCTCTTACCATTAAACTACATAGGGTGAAAACATGAAGACACTTAATGTTACACGATTACTGAATAATACATTGTTCAAACAGCATTACATTATTTCTAAATAAGGCGATTCTTCTTTTGATATTTCTCGCAGGACAAGTTTGCATGTTCCCTACAAAGTTTCATAAAACAAACACAAATCATGGGTTAGGATCTCTCTAACGATCTCTGAGACGCGTTACATCTCTAACCGCTCTAACTTTATCCAAATATTTGATATCTTCTTTAGTCTTAAAATTAAACCTCATAAGACATTCATTCTGCTCACTTAACGCATTTCTCTCTTTTCGCAGTTCATCAATAACCTCTTGCTCTCGCTTACAGAATGGTGGATCGATCCATTCTGTATAATTGCATCCTCCTTCATTATTTGGTTTGTTCATATCATATGTGTCAAATAGAGGACACCCCCAGAACCTTTTATCAAAGTTCCACCGACGCTCCACGGTCTGTTGAACTAAAGGAAAATCGCAATGACACATTTTATTCGTTGTGACTGATGAAGATGATGAATAAGCCATCTAGTACCAGTGTGATGATTGTGGAATGGAGCTTGTGGGCGTGGAACAACTTCATAACAAACACTTTTATAGGGGTTTTGGAAAAGGGTTTTGGAATAGGCCTTGTGCAATACAGCTGTATGTGTGCTGTATCCAGCTTCTGTCCATTGTAGGTGTAAACCAGTTGTAAAACAACTATGAATTTCAAAATGCCAAATGTGAATTTCATAAATCACATGGAGCCTTCCTAACTTGCATTTGCATACTAGACCATTAACGTCTAGACAAAGTGGGCTACATACCAGGTATAATTACGGGAATGATTTCATGTCCCACGATATGTCACAATATCTCAAATAGGAGATTATAACACATAACATTGTTAAAACCCTCTAATACAATAACGTTTTCATCATGCCGAACACCCTTACAACCTCATCAAACCTAGCACCATGGTTTTATGTGATTTTCTTGTAAAAAATAACACAAAAAGACTTAAATACCCATTTAGAACTAACAAAAATACTTACGAACATCAAAAACACCTCCTATCATTATTTAGCCCAATCGTCGAGAGCATATCCTTTGTCGCTCGTGACGTCTTGCCTGGTATCCCCTCGTCATGACCATGTCACCCTTTATCGTTCGTGACGTCCTGCCTAGTATCCCATTGTCACGACCAGGTTCGTCAGTAACACGTGACATGTAGTGTGCCATGCAATCGTCACAAACCAATAATTCGTCAGCCGTCACGAACGCGAGTGCGATGGATAGCAAAAAGCAGTTGCGATGAATAGCCGAGCCGTTAAATGAAGGCATTGAATCATTAAGATTTAGGTTTTAAGAAGAGTAGCAAAACCAATTCCTATACCATTAATATACACAGTTAGAGTAAAAAATCAGAATGGAAGCAACCAGAATCACAGTGAATCGTCTATAAAAAAGATCCATTAATCGCCAATGCAATCCAACAATTAAGGGATTAAATAAACATTCATAACGCTAATTCAATCTTTCTAACACACAATTGGAGTAGGAAATAAGAAAACTGAATCGAGAGAGAGTTAATTAAGCGCTTAAAGAGTTAGTTATGTCGATCGAAGTCGTCAAAATCATACTGAAAGAGCTGGAGTAATAGCAAGAGAGAAGGGTGAGAGGAGGGGACGCACAATCATTAGAGGAAGGAAAAAAATGAAAAACCTAACTCCGGTATAAAGACAAAAGTACCCTTGTTCTATTAGAAATCATTAAACCGGCGAGAAGCTCCCATGAGCGTAGATTTATTTTGATCCAACCGGAGGTAGAAGTTAACTTATTTTAACCGAACTTTTAATTTCAATGGATCCCCATTCATATGATAATATAGTTCAATGATTACAATTATAAAAAATGCAAATACACAAATCATGCATATATAAATTCATGGTCATGAAGAAAAGTTTCCATGGCTAAACGAAAATGTTCATATCCATTGTATAAGTGAGAAAATTGCATCGCGAAAATCTGTATAAAACATAAAAACACGATTAGTAAAAAGAAAGATTCGACATGGTAGATATGGTATGAAGTGATAGACAATCCACTATAATTTTTAATTCTCTCCTTGAATTATGGTTTCCATTTGAACTCTCCCTAGGTTAGGTTCTAATTATACTATTTCGACTTTTAACAATTATTTATATGGACATACAACCTGGTGGATAGTCAGCTAAACTTTTTAGAATTCATGCCTAAGACATTTTACAACAGATGTTCTTCCTAATTTTTGTATTCTAGTTCCAAGTTCATTAATTACGCTACAACATTTAAAACTTTTTATCCAACTTCAATTATTTTGAACGAACAACTTTATATAATGGCAGCTGCATCATAGAATTTTTTCAAAAAACGCTCTCCACTGTTCATCTTCTAGCTCTCTCCAAACCCTAGATACTATTCATCTTCTCTCCCTCTAGCTAGATCTTGTTTCCTGCGCTTGGGAGGGGCGTTTGCCCTTCCCAGCTGCTTTCCCCATGTGTAGATCTTCAGATCCGGTGAAAATCGACCCTACCCCCCTCTAATCAGCCCTAAAAGTAGCCTTTTAGCCTTCAATCATTCTCCCTCAACCTAAATCCCTTGCTCTGCAAAATGAGGGAAACGAGTGCCTTCACGCCTCCTTCATTAATGATCTGAAACCCCCGCTCTGTCTCATCCCCGACTTGGTTGCCCTATGGCGTTTTTCCACGGTGGCCACTCCTGTTCGCGGAAGATCGTTCGGCTGGCGTGGCGAAAGGCGGTTGGATCCTTTCCGTCGATTACATTTCTCAAGCTTCCTCTCCTTCCAGGTTAGATCTCGATTTCCTAGCTCGTTAGTTTATTTGGATTTGCTGTTGACTAGGATTCCTTTGGTTGGGCTTTGCCTCAAGCAGGGCAACTCAGTTCGGCTCCTTAAGAACCCAGATCTTCTTGATTGGTGTTTGCTGGAGTGGCTAACTGAGGTGTCTTCCAGGGATCCTAGTCACTCCTTTCCATTTACTGCCTCTCTTGTTCTTCCTGATGAAAATAACCCTGACCAATTATCTCTCTTTGGTGAAAACCAAACTGATTGGGGCGAAAGCCAAATGACTCAACTGCTTGAAAATTACTTACAGCATACTCTTTCAATAACCATTAATATCAATGATATGCATTCAATTTTTCCTAGATCTAATCTTGCTAATCTTAACAACAAAAATTACTTTAAAGGAAGTTTACTGATTTGCAATAGCTTGCTTGTTGATCTGTTCCCAAATCTGACTATTAATCTCCCTAGTAAGAATTACTCTGTCAACTATCAGAACAATAATTTCGAATTAACTCACCTCCTATCTACTCCTATCTCTCTTATAAATCTGTTCAATGTCATGATTAACTTTGGGCATCCCTGAACTATAGTAATAATAACAAGAAATCCATGTTTCCTTCTCTGTTGAACCAGAAATTAGCCTTCAATAAAAGTACTGATCTGAACATTATTATTAGATTAAATCCTAAGTATAATATTAATC
Source organism: Phyllobates terribilis (assembly GCF_046119375.1). Classification (NCBI taxonomy): domain Eukaryota; kingdom Metazoa; phylum Chordata; class Amphibia; order Anura; family Dendrobatidae; genus Phyllobates; species Phyllobates terribilis. Next base: position 7,709 of record NW_027371036.1, on the reverse strand, counting down.
ATAATAATCAGACCCTCAATTTTTATCAAGGAAATACCAACATAACTCCTTATGATCATAATAATCTAAATCCCATTAGATCATCTTCCCTCAGAATAACCTTCCTAAACTCTATAAATACCACCATCCCTAGTCTTACTAATAACTCTTTTCATATCACTCAACATCCCTCTCACTTTCTCCATCATCATCAAAACACCTCCTTTCACTTAATAGCTCTCTTGATGCCAGACCTCACTTATGCTGAAGTTGTCATGAACTTCAACATGGATGAGCCACCTTCTCTCAACTCTCCAACCAACACCATGATCCTTACAACCACCACAGAGCCACAACCCACCATTGTAACCTCCTTGGATGAAACCCTTCCTCAGATACCTCCCATCTCCACCACCACCCTTACCGAGCAGGATCTGGAGGCCTTTTCTGTGGAAGAACCCCCTCCTCCCACTCAGAACTCACTCCAAACTACTCTTAATGTTTCTGAACAGATGGTGCCAATCCCCAACCACCCATACCCTAACCCTTATGAGCTCCCTGAAGTCAAGAGGAAGATGAATCATCTGCAGCAACTTTCCCTCCTCACACGCATGGTTGATACAGAAGCTTCCATTTCTGTTGCCACCATTCTGCTGAAGCTGAAGGATGCTTGGAAAGGTATCAGGGGTGATGTCAAGGTGGACGAACTTGGGAATCATTGGTTGCTCTTCTCCTTTGCTAACAAGGAAGCTCGGGACTTTGTCTGGGAAAACCTCCCTTACCATGTCCAAAGTAAGCTCATGCTCATCATCCCTTATACCCATGACTTTGACCCTATCTCTACCCATATTACTGCTGTTGATATCTGGGTCCGTCTCCCTCTGCTCCCCTTTGAACTTCAAAATGACAAAGCTCTAGAGCTTATCCTTAATGGTAACAATGCTGGAACTTTCATCCGTAATGATGAAAGCTCCAATATTAAAAACAAGAGAAAATTTGTCAGATTCTGTGCTAATGTTCCATTCCCAGAACCAGAAGGATATGTTCATATCATTGGCGTCAAAGGCAAACCCCTCACATTTAAAATGTGGTATGAAGGCTACTCCCCTGGCTGTGGATGCTGTGGTAAGGAGGATCATTTCTTTGACCTCTGCTTCCTTAATAACCTTCCCGCCATTATTCATGCATTTAAACCCCATGGGACGGAAGAACAGGCTGAACAAAGCAGAAAGACAGCTGAATACCTCCTGGGCCCTCTTCTCCAGCGCCTCTGTCCTAATTTGCAGATCCAGCCCAGGCCCAAAGGCCCAAATTTCATAACTAAGAGTTCCTCCTCTTTCAACCCGAAATCTGACCCTAATCCTCAAGCCCCAACCGAAGAAGTCCGGTCTGATGCCAAAGGTAAGGGCATCCTGGTGGCTGACTCACCTCCTCCTCCAACTGCTCAACTTCCACAGACATCTCACCAAGTCAACTACCAACTTGCAACATTTCCTATGCAGCAGTTTGACCCAGCTATGTATGCCCACCAACAATACACTCACATCTCCCCTGTTCCTGTTATGATGACTCCACACTTTCGTCCTCAGTCTCTACAGCTCCCTGTCTCACAGGCCCGTCCGGGGGCTCGCTACCATCCCCAGCAGTACTTCTTCCACCCTCAGTTCAATATGCCCCCCCGGCCTCCCCAGTAGCTCAGCCGGTTGTGCTTGCGCATCCAACCTTTCATGCTGGATCTCCGAGGCCCTCTGATAACTCTAACAATTCGATTGTTGACAAAATTCACAACATTGACATCGCTGGTACAGAAAACTTGTCTGGCTCGGCTGGCGAATCGAAGCGTAAGGAATCAGACGAGGAAGCCTCAACTCAAAAACAGAGTAACAAGAAGCCCCGTAAGAGCAGAGCCTGTAATAAAACCCAACCCGATCAGTAATGATTAGCCTCAAGTCTAAATTAGGTTCTTATTTGCTTTCTACCCTTAAAATTTCTGTTTGTTTCAACTTCTATGACATAACCCTTGACATCACCCTAGACAATGCTATCTTTATTTTGAATAGCCTTAATGGCGCTTGCAGTAAAAATCCTTGTAATATTGTGATTTATCTAATCAAGAACATGGATTCCCTTTTGGTTTACTCAGCTGATCAGATTATGTTGTTTAAATTTGACAGGTTTTCTCCTTGTTTTTTTGCCGTTTCTGGTGGCTTTTGTTTATTTTCATCAGGTTTGCTTCTGCTTGTTTTGGCCATTTTGTTGGTGAGGATCGGTCTCGTCTGCTCTTCTGCGGCCTCTTCTGTAGGGTGACTGCATCCAGCTTGTGGTGGCGTCCTCCTCTTCTCTCTAGTGGTGGCTGCTTGGCACAAGTTTTGCTGATGTTGGTTGCTTTTCATTGTTGTTTTGTTTTGCCCTCTGTCGTCCTTGGTTTCTTCTGTTTTCTCTTGTCTGTGCTCTTTAGTGGTGGCAGCTTAGCCCCATTTTGGGCCTGCTTTTTGTATTTTTACTGTTGTGGTGGCTGCTTTGCCCCACACAGTTTGATTATTTGCTTGTTTCACAAGCATGATGACATTACACTAGACACATTACTAGACCTCTCTTCATCACTGTTGATGGGCAGGATAGATGAAAATGGGCCTTGTCTGGCCCAGTTTTTGGGCCGTTCCTGGGCCCTGTTCCATTTTGATTCAATACCCAGAAATATCTACAAAGCTTTGAATTATGTAAATATTATTGACACGTTTGATGCTAGTAAAACGGGCTATTTCTTCGTGGAGGCGCTCGGGACTTGTAGCAAGTCTTCAGCGCTGTTTACATGAATATAGCCTTTTGGAACTCTCGGAGCTCTCGTAGAGCAAATTTTATAACAGAAATTAATTTTATTCAAAAAACTAATCGTTTTGATATTTTATGTATTGCCGAAACAAAGGTTGAATCTAAGCCCTCACAATCAGAGTTAAAAAGAATGGGCTTCGACTCTATATTTTGGTGCCCGACTGTAGCCACCCGTGGCGGCCTTTGGGTATTATATAAAAACAACTTCAACACGAAAACTCTTAAATTAATCCTAGTTAATCAAAACGTCATCTACACAGAAATCCAACATGAAGAAAACCGAATTCTGCTGGTTTTCCTATATGCGCCCTCGAGGGAACTCGAGAAGGATGCCTTTTGGGAAAGTATTGAGCTCAATATCAATAACATTAACCTCCCTTGTATTCTCATTGGTGACTTCAATGACATTATGACCCCATCAGACAAGCTTGGTGGCCTTCTGCCATCACCAAGCAGATTTCACCGATTAAACAACATTATTAACAATTTAGGACTTATTGACTCCAAGTTTTCCGGATTCCCTTTTACCTGGCAAAAAAGTAATGACTTTAATAATAATATCTTAGAGCGATTGGACCGAGTGTTGATCCATTTCTCATTACACAACATACTTGCCAATGCAATTACAAAACACTACCCATTTACGTCCTCAGACCACTGTCTTATTTCAACAACTATAGGAAAATGCAGCAACTCAATCAAGCTCCCCTTCCGCTATGAGTCTGCTTGGGCTGACTTCAAGTCATTCCAACACCTGGTCTCTAAAGTATGGAGATATAAAATGTCAGGATCATATATGTTCAAATTCTCCAATAAACTCAAACTCCTCAAGCTTTATTCCAAGGAATGGGCTAGGAAAAATACTAAGAACAATTTTGAACAGCTAAAAAACACGGAAGATCGACTAGAAAATTTATATCAAAACCTCCTTAATAATCCTCACAATGACCATACCAAAATCCTCATTGATAACCACACTAGGAAATTTAATCGTCTTCTTTCCTTCCAAACAAAATTCTTGAAGAATAAAGCAAAGATAAATTATGTGAATCAAGCGGATCGCAATACTGGATACTTTCACGCTGTTGCTAAAATTCGATCATTTCGACAAGCTATTCTAAGGTTTGAAACGTCGGATGGTTTGCTCCTTTCTTCACAAGAAGAAATCTCAACTCAAATTACTAAGGAAATGATGAAACGTTTCTCTAACACACACATCGTCTCTTCTTCAAGTCAAGATCTACCCATAATCCCAACCCTCATCTCGGATTCTGAAAATGTAATTCTTCTAAGGCATCCCTCCTTAGAAGAACTTAAAAATGCAGTTTTTGAGCAACCACCAGATAAAACCCCAGGCCCAGACGGATTCCCAATTGACTTCTACAAAAAAAATTGGACAACCATTAAGCCCTCTTTGTTTGAGGCGGTCAAAGCCTTTTTCCACTCGAAAAGACTTCTCTCTCACTGGAACCATGCATTTATCGCTTTAATTCCAAAGAAGGATAATCCAATTACTATAAATCACTTTCGCCCTATTAGCTTGTGTAATGCTTCCTACAAAATTCTATCGAAACTTTTGCTCAATAGACTTAAACCGCTTATGCCAAAACTCATTTCGAAATAGCAAAGTGCATTCGTGGAAGGAAGACTCATCCATGACAATATCCTTGCAGCGCACGAAATTTTCCACTCATTCCATAACAACAATTCTAAAACTATAAAATGGATGGCTATTAAAATTGATCTCGAAAAGGCTTATGATAAACTAAACTGGAATTTCCTCTTCACAGTTCTCCGTGCTTTTGGATTCTCCCATGAATGGATAACCTTGATTAAGCAACTTATCACAACTTCCAAACTGTCAATCCTTACTAATAACCAACCAGGCCCAGAATTTTCCCCATCATGCGGAATTAGGCAAGGTGACCCGATAGCTCCATTCCTTTTCATCTTAGCAATGGAGTATTTTGCAAGAACGTTACAAAAGGAAGCATTAAACCCAGACAGGAGGGTTGGTATTAAGCTCTCCAGAAATGGGAATGTCATACCTTTCCTAAGCTTTGCTGACGACACCATTATTTTTGCTGACACAAATGCTTCAAACCTAAACTATATAAACTCTTTCCTTTAGAATTTTTCCTCTGTCAGTGGACTCAACATTAATTACAGTAAAAGCTCTATCCAATTTTCAAAGAACGTTTCAAAACAAAGTGTTGAAAGTCTGGCCAGCATCTTAAACATTCTAATTACCACAAAGCTAGAAAAATATCTAGGAATCCCTATAGTTAACGGTAGAATCAATAAACAAACTTTTGAGTCGTACAAAAATTCTTAAACTAAACAACTTTCCCGGTGGAAGGCAAATTCGCTCTCCCAAGCAGGTAGGGCGGTTCTAATCTAATCAAATTTATCCGCTAAGATGAATCATGTGATGCAGAGTTTCCTTCTTCATAAAGGCCTTTGTGAGGAACTAGACGAGATTCACAAAAGATTCTTTTGGAACAATTATAACAGGAATTTTCACCCGATTGTGTCATGGGATAAGATTTGCAAACCAAAAAAGTGAAGGTGGTCTGGATATTAGATTATCGTTTGAACATAACAAAGCTCTGCAAATGAAACTTTTATGGCGTCTCCTTTCCACTCCTGATTCTCTTTGGTGTACTATTATCTATGAAAAATACATTAAAAATAATCGACTAGAAGATATCCAGAAATCTCATAAATTCTCTTGGCAATTCAATAGACTCCTTACTATTAAAACGGAATTTTTCTCAAACATCCTTTGGTCTGTTGGCAATGGAGAGCGTATTTCCTTTTGGAATGATCATTGGATCCCCCACACTTGCATAAGGGAATACTTCTCCCCTGAACTAGCCCATATCAAAGTAGCTAATTTTATTAATAGCTCTAGACAATGGGACTCTTCCTCCCTTAGACAATTCCTCCCTGAACAAGTGGTGAATACTATTTGCAAAATCTACATTCCTTCCAATCAGGTCTCGAACTCGGTCATCTGGTTTCCCAATCAATCAGGAAATTTCTCTGCGAAAACTGCTTTTAACTCTGTCCGAGCCCGTGCTCAATCAAATGTCGATTACTACAAGTGGAATTTTGATGTCCCGCCTAAGGTAAAATTATTTCTCTTGAAAGCTTGTTCGGATAACCTACCAACCACGGAACGACTTAACCGATATTTTCATAAAGTTCCTGACAATTGCCCCCTTTGTAATGCAAACAATGAAAACATCACCCATATTTTCTTCCAATGTAATTTTACAATCAATATATTTGATATATTGGCAAGACAACTAGGTATCTCATATTCTTTCCCTACAGAGAATGACTTCCTCCAAGCCTTTTACATTTTCCATACTTCTAACAAAAATATCAAACTTGCGTTGTTTTTGTGGTGGAATATTTGGTTCTGCCTCAATAACCTTCTTTTTCGAAAGGAAGATATTAGGTTCCCTATTACGCATGAGAAAATTATTGCCAGGGCCCTTGCTCAGAAAAGATGTGGACCCCCAAGAATCATAATAAAGGTAAAACCAGGAAGAGTATGCGTAATAATGTATATCCTTATCCCCGGTTTGGTGGTCGGTCTTGCGGTAAAGGCTGGTCCCCTCCAGCTGATAATTGGAATAAGATCAACTTCGACGGCGCTTTTGGCCCTGCTGGAAGTTCTATTGGATTTGTTATCAGAACCCACCAAGGAAAAATTATTTTAGCCCATCATAATAATATTCATGTTTCGTCTTCTCTCCAAGCAGAAGCCCTTGCTGCTCTTGAGGGAGTAAGGGTTGCCTTTGCCTTGGGACTACAGAAGATTATTCTGGAAGGTGACAATACCACAGTCATTCAAGCAATCAGAAACACTTGGAAGGTCCCTTGGGAAATAGCCAACATTATCAAGGATACTAAAGACTATCTCAAGTATTTCTTGGAATACCAGAGTTCCCTCACTCATAGAGAAGTCAACGCTGCAGCGGACTTCATTGCTAAAATCCAGTGGAACGAAGAGGACATTGAAGTAGTTCTAGACCTACTTAACTGTGGAACTATTCCACCCAACCTCCCGACTCCTCTCATTGACCCCTTAAGGGTTAAGGAGTTTGTAAAGATCATCCGCTATGATGATTTAGGAATTCCGTGTTAGGATTTCCTTTGTATCGCTTGTTAAAAAAAAAAACTTTAATTATTTTGATTCATCTCATGCTTGATCCTTCACTTTGTGATAAGCAAAGATTTCTATGTAGGGCAAAGCATTAATATCTTAATCAAATGATTCACAACCGTGTTACAATATCCATATGCTTTGTAGATTATGGTAAATCCTAGTTCATATCATCTCCGAAAAAATATCTCAAAAATAGTTCTATAATCCTACCAAAAAGAAAAATAAACAATCATTGCAATTTTCTAGATTCCTTGAACTCGGTGAAATATTCCGTAAAGGAATAATATGTCAATTAGCAAATGGAACCAATAAATGGGTCCAAATACGGATCTGCAATCATTTTTTAATCAAATTCACATGATATCCAAGATAATGTTTATAATTTTGTTATCACTGATAAAGTATGGGATTTATATAAATTCCAACAAACTACCTGACGAGGGCTGTCGCGGACCCTTATCAAAGTAATCCTTTTCTTACTTCTCTACATGTGTAGAGTGACAAGTAGGAGTCGGATTCCACAAGGAGTCTGTGTATCCGATCTTGTTTTTGCAAAGCAATTAACTTAATAGTAAATAAGGGAGAAAGGGGGAATATGATTGATTGATTAAGAAAACTAATAAAAGCAAGCGTGTGTAACTCCTAAGCATGTACCTGCGAAATTATGGGTTTGATCATCGATTTCCTATTTCATTGGGGTTCAATCTCTTTATTATAT
>NW_027371035.1:0-31202 GCF_046119375.1 Phyllobates terribilis | reverse complement strand
GAATCTTCTTTATCATGCTAGGATTAGCAGGAAAAAGCAAAAAATTTCAGAATTGCACCTTGCAATGTGGAGATATTACTGTTTGTGCATTTACAATATTCATTGATATTTGCCATTGAAAAACATGTTTTTCATATACCAGAAATGTTTGAAGCTACTGACTGAATGAAAGGAGCTGGCATCTCACTCTCTTTGAATCTTCTTTATCATGCTAGGATTAGCAGGAAAAAGCAAAAAATTTCAGAATTGCACCGTGCAATGTGGAGATATTACTGTTTGTGCATTTACAATATCCATTGATTTTTGCCATTGAAAAACGTCCAGAAATGTTTGAAGCTACTGACTGAATGAAAGGAGCTGGCATCTCACTCTCTTTGAATCTTCTTTATCATGCTAGGATTAACAGGAAAAAGCTAAAAATTTCAGAATTGCACCGTGCAATGTGGAGATATTACTGTTTGTGCATTTACAATATTCATTGATTTTTGCCATTGAAAAACATGTTTTTCATATACCAGAAATGTTTGAAGCTACTGACTGAATGAAAGGAGCTGGCATCTCACTCTCTTTGAATCTTCTTTATCATGCTAGGATTAACAGGAAAAAGCTAAAAATTTCAGAATTGCACCTTGCAATGTGGAGATATTACTGTTTGTGCATTTACAATACTCATTGATTTTTGCCATTGAAAAACATGTTTTTCATATACCAGAAATGTTTGAAGCTACTGACTGAATGAAAGGAGCTGGCATCTCACTCTCTTTGAATCTTCTTTATCATGCTAGGATTAACAGGAAAAAGCTAAAAATTTCAGAATTGCACCGTGCAATGTGGAGATATTACTGTTTGTGCATTTACAATATTCATTGATTTTTGCCATTGAAAAACATGTTTTTCATATACCAGAAATGTTTGAAGCTACTGACTGAATGAAAGGAGCTGGCATCTCACTCTCTTTGAATCTTCTTTATCATGCTAGGATTAGCAGGAAAAAGCTAAAAATTTCAGAATTGCACCTTGCAATGTGGAGATATTACTGTTTGTGCATTTACAATATTCATTGATTTTTGCCATTGAAAAACGTCCAGAAATGTTTGAAGCTACTGACTGAATGAAAGGAGCTGGCATCTCACTCTCTTTGAATCTTCTTTATCATGCTAGGATTAACAGGAAAAAGCTAAAAATTTCAGAATTGCACCGTGCAATGTGGAGATATTACTGTTTGTGCATTTACAATATTCATTGATTTTTGCCATTGAAAAACATGTTTTTCATATACCAGAAATGTTTGAAGCTACTGACTGAATGAAAGGAGCTGGCATCTCACTCTCTTTGAATCTTCTTTATCATGCTAGGATTAACAGGAAAAAGCAAAAAATTTCAGAATTGCACCTTGCAATGTGGAGATATTACTGTTTGTGCATTTACAATATTCATTGATTTTTGCCATTGAAAAACATGTTTTTCATATACCAGAAATGTTTGAAGCTACTGACTGAATGAAAGGAGCTGGCATCTCACTCTCTTTGAATCTTCTTTATCATGCTAGGATTAACAGGAAAAAGCTAAAAATTTCAGAATTGCACCTTGCAATGTGGAGATATTACTGTTTGTGCATTTACAATATTCATTGATTTTTGCCATTGAAAAACGTCCAGAAATGTTTGAAGCTACTGACTGAATGAAAGGAGCTGGCATCTCACTCTCTTTGAATCTTCTTTATCATGCTAGGATTAACAGGAAAAAGCTAAAAATTTCAGAATTGCACCTTGCAATGTGGAGATATTACTGTTTGTGCATTTACAATATTCATTGATTTTTGCCATTGAAAAACATGTTTTTCATATACCAGAAATGTTTGAAGCTACTGACTGAATGAAAGGAGCTGGCATCTCACTCTCTTTGAATCTTCTTTATCATGCTAGGATTAACAGGAAAAAGCTAAAAATTTCAGAATTGCACCTTGCAATGTGGAGATATTACTGTTTGTGCATTTACAATATTCATTGATTTTTGCCATTGAAAAACATGTTTTTCATATACCAGAAATGTTTGAAGCTACTGACTGAATGAAAGGAGCTGGCATCTCACTCTCTTTGAATCTTCTTTATCATGCTAGGATTAGCAGGAAAAAGCAAAAAATTTCAGAATTGCACCGTGCAATGTGGAGATATTACTGTTTGTGCATTTACAATATTCATTGATTTTTGCCATTGAAAAACGTCCAGAAATGTTTGAAGCTACTGACTGAATGAAAGGAGCTGGCATCTCACTCTCTTTGAATCTTCTTTATCATGCTAGGATTAGCAGGAAAAAGCAAAAAATTTCAGAATTGCACCGTGCAATGTGGAGATATTACTGTTTGTGCATTTACAATATTCATTGATTTTTGCCATTGAAAAACATGTTTTTCATATACCAGAAATGTTTGAAGCTACTGACTGAATGAAAGGAGCTGGCATCTCACTCTCTTTGAATCTTCTTTATCATGCTAGGATTAACAGGAAAAAGCTAAAAATTTCAGAATTGCACCGTGCAATGTGGAGATATTACTGTTTGTGCATTTACAATATTCATTGATTTTTGCCATTGAAAAACATGTTTTTCATATACCAGAAATGTTTGAAGCTACTGACTGAATGAAAGGAGCTGGCATCTCACTCTCTTTGAATCTTCTTTATCATGCTAGGATTAGCAGGAAAAAGCAAAAAATTTCAGAATTGCACCGTGCAATGTGGAGATATTACTGTTTGTGCATTTACAATATTCATTGATTTTTGCCATTGAAAAACATGTTTTTCATATACCAGAAATGTTTGAAGCTACTGACTGAATGAAAGGAGCTGGCATCTCACTCTCTTTGAATCTTCTTTATCATGCTAGGATTAACAGGAAAAAGCTAAAAATTTCAGAATTGCACCGTGCAATGTGGAGATATTACTGTTTGTGCATTTACAATATTCATTGATTTTTGCCATTGAAAAACATGTTTTTCATATACCAGAAATGTTTGAAGCTACTGACTGAATGAAAGGAGCTGGCATCTCACTCTCTTTGAATCTTCTTTATCATGCTAGGATTAGCAGGAAAAAGCAAAAAATTTCAGAATTGCACCGTGCAATGTGGAGATATTACTGTTTGTGCATTTACAATATTCATTGATTTTTGCCATTGAAAAACATGTTTTTCATATACCAGAAATGTTTGAAGCTACTGACTGAATGAAAGGAGCTGGCATCTCACTCTCTTTGAATCTTCTTTATCATGCTAGGATTAACAGGAAAAAGCTAAAAATTTCAGAATTGCACCGTGCAATGTGGAGATATTACTGTTTGTGCATTTACAATATTCATTGATTTTTGCCATTGAAAAACATGTTTTTCATATACCAGAAATGTTTGAAGCTACTGACTGAATGAAAGGAGCTGGCATCTCACTCTCTTTGAATCTTCTTTATCATGCTAGGATTAACAGGAAAAAGCAAAAAATTTCAGAATTGCACCTTGCAATGTGGAGATATTACTGTTTGTGCATTTACAATATTCATTTATTTTTGCCATTGAAAAACATGTTTTTCATATACCAGAAATGTTTGAAGCTACTGACTGAATGAAAGGAGCTGGCATCTCACTCTCTTTGAATCTTCTTTATCATGCTAGGATTAGCAGGAAAAAGCAAAAAATTTCAGAATTGCACCTTGCAATGTGGAGATATTACTGTTTGTGCATTTACAATATTCATTGATTTTTGCCATTGAAAAGCATGTTTTTCATATACCAGAAATGTTTGAAGCTACTGACTGAATGAAAGGAGCTGGCATCTCACTCTCTTTGAATCTTCTTTATCATGCTAGGATTAGCAGGAAAAAGCAAAAAATTTCAGAATTGCACCTTGCAATGTGGAGATATTACTGTTTGTGCATTTACAATATTCATTGATTTTTGCCATTGAAAAACATGTTTTTCATATACCAGAAATGTTTGAAGCTACTGACTGAATGAAAGGAGCTGGCATCTCACTCTCTTTGAATCTTCTTTATCATGCTAGGATTAGCAGGAAAAAGCAAAAAATTTCAGAATTGCACCTTGCAATGTGGAGATATTACTGTTTGTGCATTTACAATATTCATTGATTTTTGCCATTGAAAAACATGTTTTTCATATACCAGAAATGTTTGAAGCTACTGACTGAATGAAAGGAGCTGGCATCTCACTCTCTTTGAATCTTCTTTATCATGCTAGGATTAGCAGGAAAAAGCAAAAAATTTCAGAATTGCACCTTGCAATGTGGAGATATTACTGTTTGTGCATTTACAATATTCATTGATTTTTGCCATTGAAAAACATGTTTTTCATATACCAGAAATGTTTGAAGCTACTGACTGAATGAAAGGAGCTGGCATCTCACTCTCTTTGAATCTTCTTTATCATGCTAGGATTAGCAGGAAAAGGCAAAAAATTTCAGAATTGCATCGTGCAATGTGGAGATATTACTGTTTGTGCATTTACAATATTCATTGATTTTTGCCATTGAAAAACATGTTTTTCATATACCAGAAATGTTTGAAGCTACTGACTGAATGAAAGGAGCTGGCATCTCACTCTCTTTGAATCTTCTTTATCATGCTAGGATTAGCAGGAAAAAGCAAAAAATTTCAGAATTGCACCGTGCAATGTGGAGATATTACTGTTTGTGCATTTACAATATTCATTGATTTTTGCCATTGAAAAACATGTTTTTCATATACCAGAAATGTTTGAAGCTACTGACTGAATGAAAGGAGCTGGCATCTCACTCTCTTTGAATCTTCTTTATCATGCTAGGATTAGCAGGAAAAAGCAAAAAATTTCAGAATTGCACCGTGCAATGTGGAGATATTACTGTTTGTGCATTTACAATATTCATTGATTTTTGCCATTGAAAAACGTCCAGAAATGTTTGAAGCTACTGACTGAATGAAAGGAGCTGGCATCTCACTCTCTTTGAATCTTCTTTATCATGCTAGGATTAGCAGGAAAAAGCAAAAAATTTCAGAATTGCACCGTGCAATGTGGAGATATTACTGTTTGTGCATTTACAATATTCATTGATTTTTGCCATTGAAAAACATGTTTTTCATATACCAGAAATGTTTGAAGCTACTGACTGAATGAAAGGAGCTGGCATCTCACTCTCTTTGAATCTTCTTTATCATGCTAGGATTAACAGGAAAAAGCTAAAAATTTCAGAATTGCACCGTGCAATGTGGAGATATTACTGTTTGTGCATTTACAATATTCATTGATTTTTGCCATTGAAAAACATGTTTTTCATATACCAGAAATGTTTGAAGCTACTGACTGAATGAAAGGAGCTGGCATCTCACTCTCTTTGAATCTTCTTTATCATGCTAGGATTAGCAGGAAAAAGCAAAAAATTTCAGAATTGCACCGTGCAATGTGGAGATATTACTGTTTGTGCATTTACAATATTCATTGATTTTTGCCATTGAAAAACATGTTTTTCATATACCAGAAATGTTTGAAGCTACTGACTGAATGAAAGGAGCTGGCATCTCACTCTCTTTGAATCTTCTTTATCATGCTAGGATTAACAGGAAAAAGCTAAAAATTTCAGAATTGCACCGTGCAATGTGGAGATATTACTGTTTGTGCATTTACAATATTCATTGATTTTTGCCATTGAAAAACATGTTTTTCATATACCAGAAATGTTTGAAGCTACTGACTGAATGAAAGGAGCTGGCATCTCACTCTCTTTGAATCTTCTTTATCATGCTAGGATTAGCAGGAAAAAGCAAAAAATTTCAGAATTGCACCGTGCAATGTGGAGATATTACTGTTTGTGCATTTACAATATTCATTGATTTTTGCCATTGAAAAACATGTTTTTCATATACCAGAAATGTTTGAAGCTACTGACTGAATGAAAGGAGCTGGCATCTCACTCTCTTTGAATCTTCTTTATCATGCTAGGATTAACAGGAAAAAGCTAAAAATTTCAGAATTGCACCGTGCAATGTGGAGATATTACTGTTTGTGCATTTACAATATTCATTGATTTTTGCCATTGAAAAACATGTTTTTCATATACCAGAAATGTTTGAAGCTACTGACTGAATGAAAGGAGCTGGCATCTCACTCTCTTTGAATCTTCTTTATCATGCTAGGATTAGCAGGAAAAAGCAAAAAATTTCAGAATTGCACCTTGCAATGTGGAGATATTACTGTTTGTGCATTTACAATATTCATTGATTTTTGCCATTGAAAAACATGTTTTTCATATACCAGAAATGTTTGAAGCTACTGACTGAATGAAAGGAGCTGGCATCTCACTCTCTTTGAATCTTCTTTATCATGCTAGGATTAGCAGGAAAAGGCAAAAAATTTCAGAATTGCACCGTGCAATGTGGAGATATTACTGTTTGTGCATTTACAATATTCATTGATTTTTGCCATTGAAAAACATGTTTTTCATATACCAGAAATGTTTGAAGCTACTGACTGAATGAAAGGAGCTGGCATCTCACTCTCTTTGAATCTTCTTTATCATGCTAGGATTAGCAGGAAAAAGCAAAAAATTTCAGAATTGCACCGTGCAATGTGGAGATATTACTGTTTGTGCATTTACAATATTCATTGATTTTTGCCATTGAAAAACATGTTTTTCATATACCAGAAATGTTTGAAGCTACTGACTGAATGAAAGGAGCTGGCATCTCACTCTCTTTGAATCTTCTTTATCATGCTAGGATTAGCAGGAAAAAGCAAAAAATTTCAGAATTGCACCGTGCAATGTGGAGATATTACTGTTTGTGCATTTACAATATTCATTGATTTTTGCCATTGAAAAACGTCCAGAAATGTTTGAAGCTACTGACTGAATGAAAGGAGCTGGCATCTCACTCTCTTTGAATCTTCTTTATCATGCTAGGATTAGCAGGAAAAAGCAAAAAATTTCAGAATTGCACCGTGCAATGTGGAGATATTACTGTTTGTGCATTTACAATATTCATTGATTTTTGCCATTGAAAAACATGTTTTTCATATACCAGAAATGTTTGAAGCTACTGACTGAATGAAAGGAGCTGGCATCTCACTCTCTTTGAATCTTCTTTATCATGCTAGGATTAACAGGAAAAAGCTAAAAATTTCAGAATTGCACCGTGCAATGTGGAGATATTACTGTTTGTGCATTTACAATATTCATTGATTTTTGCCATTGAAAAACATGTTTTTCATATACCAGAAATGTTTGAAGCTACTGACTGAATGAAAGGAGCTGGCATCTCACTCTCTTTGAATCTTCTTTATCATGCTAGGATTAGCAGGAAAAAGCAAAAAATTTCAGAATTGCACCGTGCAATGTGGAGATATTACTGTTTGTGCATTTACAATATTCATTGATTTTTGCCATTGAAAAACATGTTTTTCATATACCAGAAATGTTTGAAGCTACTGACTGAATGAAAGGAGCTGGCATCTCACTCTCTTTGAATCTTCTTTATCATGCTAGGATTAACAGGAAAAAGCTAAAAATTTCAGAATTGCACCGTGCAATGTGGAGATATTACTGTTTGTGCATTTACAATATTCATTGATTTTTGCCATTGAAAAACATGTTTTTCATATACCAGAAATGTTTGAAGCTACTGACTGAATGAAAGGAGCTGGCATCTCACTCTCTTTGAATCTTCTTTATCATGCTAGGATTAGCAGGAAAAAGCAAAAAATTTCAGAATTGCACCGTGCAATGTGGAGATATTACTGTTTGTGCATTTACAATATTCATTGATTTTTGCCATTGAAAAACATGTTTTTCATATACCAGAAATGTTTGAAGCTACTGACTGAATGAAAGGAGCTGGCATCTCACTCTCTTTGAATCTTCTTTATCATGCTAGGATTAACAGGAAAAAGCTAAAAATTTCAGAATTGCACCGTGCAATGTGGAGATATTACTGTTTGTGCATTTACAATATTCATTGATTTTTGCCATTGAAAAACATGTTTTTCATATACCAGAAATGTTTGAAGCTACTGACTGAATGAAAGGAGCTGGCATCTCACTCTCTTTGAATCTTCTTTATCATGCTAGGATTAACAGGAAAAATCTAAAAATTTCAGAATTGCACCGTGCAATGTGGAGATATTACTGTTTGTGCATTTACAATATTCATTGATTTTTGCCATTGAAAAACATGTTTTTCATATACCAGAAATGTTTGAAGCTACTGACTGAATGAAAGGAGCTGGCATCTCACTCTCTTTGAATCTTCTTTATCATGCTAGGATTAGCAGGAAAAAGCAAAAAATTTCAGAATTGCACCGTGCAATGTGGAGATATTACTGTTTGTGCATTTACAATATTCATTGATTTTTGCCATTGAAAAACATGTTTTTCATATACCAGAAATGTTTGAAGCTACTGACTGAATGAAAGGAGCTGGCATCTCACTCTCTTTGAATCTTCTTTATCATGCTAGGATTAGCAGGAAAAAGCAAAAAATTTCAGAATTGCACCTTGCAATGTGGAGATATTACTGTTTGTGCATTTACAATATTCATTGATTTTTGCCATTGAAAAACATGTTTTTCATATACCAGAAATGTTTGAAGCTACTGACTGAATGAAAGGAGCTGGCATCTCACTCTCTTTGAATCTTCTTTATCATGCTAGGATTAGCAGGAAAAAGCAAAAAATTTCAGAATTGCACCGTGCAATGTGGAGATATTACTGTTTGTGCATTTACAATATCCATTGATTTTTGCCATTGAAAAACGTCCAGAAATGTTTGAAGCTACTGACTGAATGAAAGGAGCTGGCATCTCACTCTCTTTGAATCTTCTTTATCATGCTAGGATTAACAGGAAAAAGCTAAAAATTTCAGAATTGCACCGTGCAATGTGGAGATATTACTGTTTGTGCATTTACAATATTCATTGATTTTTGCCATTGAAAAACATGTTTTTCATATACCAGAAATGTTTGAAGCTACTGACTGAATGAAAGGAGCTGGCATCTCACTCTCTTTGAATCTTCTTTATCATGCTAGGATTAACAGGAAAAAGCTAAAAATTTCAGAATTGCACCTTGCAATGTGGAGATATTACTGTTTGTGCATTTACAATATTCATTGATTTTTGCCATTGAAAAACATGTTTTTCATATACCAGAAATGTTTGAAGCTACTGACTGAATGAAAGGAGCTGGCATCTCACTCTCTTTGAATCTTCTTTATCATGCTAGGATTAACAGGAAAAAGCTAAAAATTTCAGAATTGCACCGTGCAATGTGGAGATATTACTGTTTGTGCATTTACAATATTCATTGATTTTTGCCATTGAAAAACATGTTTTTCATATACCAGAAATGTTTGAAGCTACTGACTGAATGAAAGGAGCTGGCATCTCACTCTCTTTGAATCTTCTTTATCATGCTAGGATTAGCAGGAAAAAGCTAAAAATTTCAGAATTGCACCTTGCAATGTGGAGATATTACTGTTTGTGCATTTACAATATTCATTGATTTTTGCCATTGAAAAACGTCCAGAAATGTTTGAAGCTACTGACTGAATGAAAGGAGCTGGCATCTCACTCTCTTTGAATCTTCTTTATCATGCTAGGATTAACAGGAAAAAGCAAAAAATTTCAGAATTGCACCGTGCAATGTGGAGATATTACTGTTTGTGCATTTACAATATTCATTGATTTTTGCCATTGAAAAACATGTTTTTCATATACCAGAAATGTTTGAAGCTACTGACTGAATGAAAGGAGCTGGCATCTCACTCTCTTTGAATCTTCTTTATCATGCTAGGATTAACAGGAAAAAGCAAAAAATTTCAGAATTGCACCTTGCAATGTGGAGATATTACTGTTTGTGCATTTACAATATTCATTGATTTTTGCCATTGAAAAACATGTTTTTCATATACCAGAAATGTTTGAAGCTACTGACTGAATGAAAGGAGCTGGCATCTCACTCTCTTTGAATCTTCTTTATCATGCTAGGATTAACAGGAAAAAGCTAAAAATTTCAGAATTGCACCTTGCAATGTGGAGATATTACTGTTTGTGCATTTACAATATTCATTGATTTTTGCCATTGATAAACGTCCAGAAATGTTTGAAGCTACTGACTGAATGAAAGGAGCTGGCATCTCACTCTCTTTGAATCTTCTTTATCATGCTAGGATTAACAGGAAAAAGCTAAAAATTTCAGAATTGCACCTTGCAATGTGGAGATATTACTGTTTGTGCATTTACAATATTCATTGATTTTTGCCATTGAAAAACATGTTTTTCATATACCAGAAATGTTTGAAGCTACTGACTGAATGAAAGGAGCTGGCATCTCACTCTCTTTGAATCTTCTTTATCATGCTAGGATTAACAGGAAAAAGCTAAAAATTTCAGAATTGCACCTTGCAATGTGGAGATATTACTGTTTGTGCATTTACAATATTCATTGATTTTTGCCATTGAAAAACATGTTTTTCATATACCAGAAATGTTTGAAGCTACTGACTGAATGAAAGGAGCTGGCATCTCACTCTCTTTGAATCTTCTTTATCATGCTAGGATTAGCAGGAAAAAGCTAAAAATTTCAGAATTGCACCTTGCAATGTGGAGATATTACTGTTTGTGCATTTACAATATTCATTGATTTTTGCCATTGAAAAACATGTTTTTCATATACCAGAAATGTTTGAAGCTACTGACTGAATGAAAGGAGCTGGCATCTCACTCTCTTTGAATCTTCTTTATCATGCTAGGATTAACAGGAAAAAGCAAAAAATTTCAGAATTGCACCTTGCAATGTGGAGATATTACTGTTTGTGCATTTACAATATTCATTGATTTTTGCCATTGAAAAACATGTTTTTCATATACCAGAAATGTTTGAAGCTACTGACTGAATGAAAGGAGCTGGCATCTCACTCTCTTTGAATCTTCTTTATCATGCTAGGATTAGCAGGAAAAAGCTAAAAATTTCAGAATTGCACCGTGCAATGTGGAGATATTACTGTTTGTGCATTTACAATATTCCTTGATTTTTGCCATTGAAAAACATGTTTTTCATATACCAGAAATGTTTGAAGCTACTGACTGAATGAAAGGAGCTGGCATCTCACTCTCTTTGAATCTTCTTTATCATGCTAGGATTAACAGGAAAAAGCAAAAAATTTCAGAATTGCACCGTGCAATGTGGAGATATTACTGTTTGTGCATTTACAATATTCATTGATTTTTGCCATTGAAAAACGTCCAGAAATGTTTGAAGCTACTGACTGAATGAAAGGAGCTGGCATCTCACTCTCTTTGAATCTTCTTTATCATGCTAGGATTAACAGGAAAAAGCTAAAAATTTCAGAATTGCACCGTGCAATGTGGAGATATTACTGTTTGTGCATTTACAATATTCATTGATTTTTGCCATTGAAAAACATGTTTTTCATATACCAGAAATGTTTGAAGCTACTGACTGAATGAAAGGAGCTGGCATCTCACTCTCTTTGAATCTTCTTTATCATGCTAGGATTAACAGGAAAAAGCTAAAAATTTCAGAATTGCACCTTGCAATGTGGAGATATTACTGTTTGTGCATTTACAATATTCATTGATTTTTGCCATTGAAAAACATGTTTTTCATATACCAGAAATGTTTGAAGCTACTGACTGAATGAAAGGAGCTGGCATCTCACTCTCTTTGAATCTTCTTTATCATCCTAGGATTAGCAGGAAAAAGCAAAAAATTTCAGAATTGCACCGTGCAATGTGGAGATATTACTGTTTGTGCATTTACAATATTCATTGATTTTTGCCATTGAAAAACATGTTTTTCATATACCAGAAATGTTTGAAGCTACTGACTGAATGAAAGGAGCTGGCATCTCACTCTCTTTGAATCTTCTTTATCATGCTAGGATTAACAGGAAAAAGCTAAAAATTTCAGAATTGCACCGTGCAATGTGGAGATATTACTGTTTGTGCATTTACAATATTCATTGATTTTTGCCATTGAAAAACGTCCAGAAATGTTTGAAGCTACTGACTGAATGAAAGGAGCTGGCATCTCACTCTCTTTGAATCTTCTTTATCATGCTAGGATTAGCAGGAAAAAGCAAAAAATTTCAGAATTGCACCGTGCAATGTGGAGATATTACTGTTTGTGCATTTACAATATTCATTGATTTTTGCCATTGAAAAACATGTTTTTCATATACCAGAAATGTTTGAAGCTACTGACTGAATGAAAGGAGCTGGCATCTCACTCTCTTTGAATCTTCTTTATCATGCTAGGATTAACAGGAAAAAGCTAAAAATTTCAGAATTGCACCGTGCAATGTGGAGATATTACTGTTTGTGCATTTACAATATTCATTGATTTTTGCAATTGAAAAACATGTTTTTCATATACCAGAAATGTTTGAAGCTACTGACTGAATGAAAGGAGCTGGCATCTCACTCTCTTTGAATTTTCTTTATCATGCTAGGATTAACAGGAAAAAGCAAAAAATTTCAGAATTGCACCGTGCAATGTGGAGATATTACTGTTTGTGCATTTACAATATTCATTGATTTTTGCCATTGAAAAACGTCCAGAAATGTTTGAAGCTACTGACTGAATGAAAGGAGCTGGCATCTCACTCTCTTTGAATCTTCTTTATCATGCTAGGATTAACAGGAAAAAGCTAAAAATTTCAGAATTGCACCGTGCAATGTGGAGATATTACTGTTTGTGCATTTACAATATTCATTGATTTTTGCCATTGAAAAACATGTTTTTCATATACCAGAAATGTTTGAAGCTACTGACTGAATGAAAGGAGCTGGCATCTCACTCTCTTTGAATCTTATTTATCATGCTAGGATTAACAGGAAAAAGCTAAAAATTTCAGAATTGCACCTTGCAATGTGGAGATATTACTGTTTGTGCATTTACAATATTCATTGATTTTTGCCATTGAAAAACATGTTTTTCATATACCAGAAATGTTTGAAGCTACTGACTGAATGAAAGGAGCTGGCATCTCACTCTCTTTGAATCTTCTTTATCATGCTAGGATTAGCAGGAAAAAGCAAAAAATTTCAGAATTGCACCGTGCAATGTGGAGATATTACTGTTTGTGCATTTACAATATTCATTGATTTTTGCCATTGAAAAACATGTTTTTCATATACCAGAAATGTTTGAAGCTACTGACTGAATGAAAGGAGCTGGCATCTCACTCTCTTTGAATCTTCTTTATCATGCTAGGATTAACAGGAAAAAGCTAAAAATTTCAGAATTGCACCGTGCAATGTGGAGATATTACTGTTTGTGCATTTACAATATTCATTGATTTTTGCCATTGAAAAACGTCCAGAAATGTTTGAAGCTACTGACTGAATGAAAGGAGCTGGCATCTCACTCTCTTTGAATCTTCTTTATCATGCTAGGATTAGCAGGAAAAAGCAAAAAATTTCAGAATTGCACCGTGCAATGTGGAGATATTACTGTTTGTGCATTTACAATATTTATTGATTTTTGCCATTGAAAAACATGTTTTTCATATACCAGAAATGTTTGAAGCTACTGACTGAATGAAAGGAGCTGGCATCTCACTCTCTTTGAATCTTCTTTATCATGCTAGGATTAACAGGAAAAAGCTAAAAATTTCAGAATTGCACCGTGCAATGTGGAGATATTACTGTTTGTGCATTTACAATATTCATTGATTTTTGCCATTGAAAAACGTCCAGAAATGTTTGAAGCTACTGACTGAATGAAAGGAGCTGGCATCTCACTCTCTTTGAATCTTCTTTATCATGCTAGGATTAACAGGAAAAAGCTAAAAATTTCAGAATTGCACCTTGCAATGTGGAGATATTACTGTTTGTGCATTTACAATATTCATTGATTTTTGCCATTGAAAAACATGTTTTTCATATACCAGAAATGTTTGAAGCTACTGACTGAATGAAAGGAGCTGGCATCTCACTCTCTTTGAATCTTCTTTATCATGCTAGGATTAGCAGGAAAAAGCAAAAAATTTCAGAATTGCACCTTGCAATGTGGAGATATTACTGTTTGTGCATTTACAATATTCATTGATTTTTGCCATTGAAAAACGTCCAGAAATGTTTGAAGCTACTGACTGAATGAAAGGAGCTGGCATCTCACTCTCTTTGAATCTTCTTTATCATGCTAGGATTAACAGGAAAAAGCTAAAAATTTCAGAATTGCACCGTGCAATGTGGAGATATTACTGTTTGTGCATTTACAATATTCATTGATTTTTGCCATTGAAAAACATGTCTTTCATATACCAGAAATGTTTGAAGCTACTGACTGAATGAAAGGAGCTGGCATCTCACTCTCTTTGAATCTTCTTTATCATGCTAGGATTAGCAGGAAAAAGCAAAAAATTTCAGAATTGCACCGTGCAATGTGGAGATATTACTGTTTGTGCATTTACAATATTCATTGATTTTTGCCATTGAAAAACATGTTTTTCATATACCAGAAATGTTTGAAGCTACTGACTGAATGAAAGGAGCTGGCATCTCACTCTCTTTGAATCTTCTTTATCATGCTAGGATTAGCAGGAAAAAGCAAAAAATTTCAGAATTGCACCTTGCAATGTGGAGATATTACTGTTTGTGCATTTACAATATTCATTGATTTTTGCCATTGAAAAACATGTTTTTCATATACCAGAAATGTTTGAAGCTACTGACTGAATGAAAGGAGCTGGCATCTCACTCTCTTTGAATCTTCTTTATCATGCTAGGATTAACAGGAAAAAGCTAAAAATTTCAGAATTGCACCGTGCAATGTGGAGATATTACTGTTTGTGCATTTACAATATTCATTGATTTTTGCCATTGAAAAACGTCCAGAAATGTTTGAAGCTACTGACTGAATGAAAGGAGCTGGCATCTCACTCTCTTTGAATCTTCTTTATCATGCTAGGATTAGCAGGAAAAAGCAAAAAATTTCAGAATTGCACCTTGCAATGTGGAGATATTACTGTTTGTGCATTTACAATATTCATTGATTTTTGCCATTGAAAAACATGTTTTTCATATACCAGAAATGTTTGAAGCTACTGACTGAATGAAAGGAGCTGGCATCTCACTCTCTTTGAATCTTCTTTATCATGCTAGGATTAGCAGGAAAAAGCAAAAAATTTCAGAATTGCACCTTGCAATGTGGAGATATTACTGTTTGTGCATTTACAATATTCATTGATTTTTGCCATTGAAAAACATGTTTTTCATATACCAGAAATGTTTGAAGCTACTGACTGAATGAAAGGAGCTGGCATCTCACTCTCTTTGAATCTTCTTTATCATGCTAGGATTAACAGGAAAAAGCTAAAAATTTCAGAATTGCACCGTGCAATGTGGAGATATTACTGTTTGTGCATTTACAATATTCATTGATTTTTGCCATTGAAAAACGTCCAGAAATGTTTGAAGCTACTGACTGAATGAAAGGAGCTGGCATCTCACTCTCTTTGAATCTTCTTTATCATGCTAGGATTAGCAGGAAAAAGCAAAAAATTTCAGAATTGCACCTTGCAATGTGGAGATATTACTGTTTGTGCATTTACAATATTCATTGATTTTTGCCATTGAAAAACATGTTTTTCATATACCAGAAATGTTTGAAGCTACTGACTGAATGAAAGGAGCTGGCATCTCACTCTCTTTGAATCTTCTTTATCATGCTAGGATTAACAGGAAAAAGCTAAAAATTTCAGAATTGCACCGTGCAATGTGGAGATATTACTGTTTGTGCATTTACAATATTCATTGATTTTTGCCATTGAAAAACGTCCAGAAATGTTTGAAGCTACTGACTGAATGAAAGGAGCTGGCATCTCACTCTCTTTGAATCTTCTTTATCATGCTAGGATTAACAGGAAAAAGCTAAAAATTTCAGAATTGCACCGTGCAATGTGGAGATATTACTGTTTGTGCATTTACAATATTCATTGATTTTTGCCATTGAAAAACGTCCAGAAATGTTTGAAGCTACTGACTGAATGAAAGGAGCTGGCATCTCACTCTCTTTGAATCTTCTTTATCATGCTAGGATTAGCAGGAAAAAGCAAAAAATTTCAGAATTGCACCGTGCAATGTGGAGATATTACTGTTTGTGCATTTACAATATTCATTGATTTTTGCCATTGAAAAACATGTTTTTCATATACCAGAAATGTTTGAAGCTACTGACTGAATGAAAGGAGCTGGCATCTCACTCTCTTTGAATCTTCTTTATCATGCTAGGATTAACAGGAAAAAGCTAAAAATTTCAGAATTGCACCGTGCAATGTGGAGATATTACTGTTTGTGCATTTACAATATTCATTGATTTTTGCCATTGAAAAACGTCCAGAAATGTTTGAAGCTACTGACTGAATGAAAGGAGCTGGCATCTCACTCTCTTTGAATCTTCTTTATCATGCTAGGATTAACAGGAAAAAGCTAAAAATTTCAGAATTGCACCTTGCAATGTGGAGATATTACTGTTTGTGCATTTACAATATTCATTGATTTTTGCCATTGAAAAACATGTTTTTCATATACCAGAAATGTTTGAAGCTACTGACTGAATGAAAGGAGCTGGCATCTCACTCTCTTTGAATCTTCTTTATCATGCTAGGATTAGCAGGAAAAAGCAAAAAATTTCAGAATTGCACCTTGCAATGTGGAGATATTACTGTTTGTGCATTTACAATATTCATTGATTTTTGCCATTGAAAAACGTCCAGAAATGTTTGAAGCTACTGACTGAATGAAAGGAGCTGGCATCTCACTCTCTTTGAATCTTCTTTATCATGCTAGGATTAACAGGAAAAAGCTAAAAATTTCAGAATTGCACCGTGCAATGTGGAGATATTACTGTTTGTGCATTTACAATATTCATTGATTTTTGCCATTGAAAAACATGTTTTTCATATACCAGAAATGTTTGAAGCTACTGACTGAATGAAAGGAGCTGGCATCTCACTCTCTTTGAATCTTCTTTATCATGCTAGGATTAGCAGGAAAAAGCAAAAAATTTCAGAATTGCACCGTGCAATGTGGAGATATTACTGTTTGTGCATTTACAATATTCATTGATTTTTGCCATTGAAAAACATGTTTTTCATATACCAGAAATGTTTGAAGCTACTGACTGAATGAAAGGAGCTGGCATCTCACTCTCTTTGAATCTTCTTTATCATGCTAGGATTAGCAGGAAAAAGCAAAAAATTTCAGAATTGCACCTTGCAATGTGGAGATATTACTGTTTGTGCATTTACAATATTCATTGATTTTTGCCATTGAAAAACATGTTTTTCATATACCAGAAATGTTTGAAGCTACTGACTGAATGAAAGGAGCTGGCATCTCACTCTCTTTGAATCTTCTTTATCATGCTAGGATTAACAGGAAAAAGCTAAAAATTTCAGAATTGCACTGTGCAATGTGGAGATATTACTGTTTGTGCATTTACAATATTCATTGATTTTTGCCATTGAAAAACGTCCAGAAATGTTTGAAGCTACTGACTGAATGAAAGGAGCTGGCATCTCACTCTCTTTGAATCTTCTTTATCATGCTAGGATTAGCAGGAAAAAGCAAAAAATTTCAGAATTGCACCTTGCAATGTGGAGATATTACTGTTTGTGCATTTACAATATTCATTGATTTTTGCCATTGAAAAACATGTTTTTCATATACCAGAAATGTTTGAAGCTACTGACTGAATGAAAGGAGCTGGCATCTCACTCTCTTTGAATCTTCTTTATCATGCTAGGATTAACAGGAAAAAGCAAAAAATTTCAGAATTGCACCGTGCAATGTGGAGATATTACTGTTTGTGCATTTACAATATTCATTGATTTTTGCCATTGAAAAACGTCCAGAAATGTTTGAAGCTACTGACTGAATGAAAGGAGCTGGCATCTCACTCTCTTTGAATCTTCTTTATCATGCTAGGATTAGCAGGAAAAAGCTAAAAATTTCAGAATTGCACCTTGCAATGTGGAGATATTACTGTTTGTGCATTTACAATATTCATTGATTTTTGCCATTGAAAAACATGTTTTTCATATACCAGAAATGTTTGAAGCTACTGACTGAATGAAAGGAGCTGGCATCTCACTCTCTTTGAATCTTCTTTATCATGCTAGGATTAGCAGGAAAAAGCTAAAAATTTCAGAATTGCACCCTGCAATGTGGAGATATTACTGTTTGTGCATTTACAATATTCATTGATTTTTGCCATTGAAAAACATGTTTTTCATATACCAGAAATGTTTGAAGCTACTGACTGAATGAAAGGAGCTGGCATCTCACTCTCTTTGAATCTTCTTTATCATGCTAGGATTAGCAGGAAAAAGCTAAAAATTTCAGAATTGCACCTTGCAATGTGGAGATATTACTGTTTGTGCATTTACAATATTCATTGATTTTTGCCATTGAAAAACATGTTTTTCATATACCAGAAATGTTTGAAGCTACTGACTGAATGAAAGGAGCTGGCATCTCACTCTCTTTGAATCTTCTTTATCATGCTAGGATTAGCAGGAAAAAGCTAAAAATTTCAGAATTGCACCTTGCAATGTGGAGATATTACTGTTTGTGCATTTACAATATTCATTGATTTTTGCCATTGAAAAACATGTTTTTCATATACCAGAAATGTTTGAAGCTACTGACTGAATGAAAGGAGCTGGCATCTCACTCTCTTTGAATCTTCTTTATCATGCTAGGATTAACAGGAAAAAGCAAAAAATTTCAGAATTGCACCGTGCAATGTGGAGATATTACTGTTTGTGCATTTACAATATTCATTGATTTTTGCCATTGAAAAACGTCCAGAAATGTTTGAAGCTACTGACTGAATGAAAGGAGCTGGCATCTCACTCTCTTTGAATCTTCTTTATCATGCTAGGATTAGCAGGAAAAAGCTAAAAATTTCAGAATTGCACCGTGCAATGTGGAGATATTACTGTTTGTGCATTTACAATATTCATTGATTTTTGCCATTGAAAAACATGTTTTTCATATACCAGAAATGTTTGAAGCTACTGACTGAATGAAAGGAGCTGGCATCTCACTCTCTTTGAATCTTCTTTATCATGCTAGGATTAGCAGGAAAAAGCAAAAAATTTCAGAATTGCACCGTGCAATGTGGAGATATTACTGTTTGTGCATTTACAATATTCATTGATTTTTGCCATTGAAAAACATGTTTTTCATATACCAGAAATGTTTGAAGCTACTGACTGAATGAAAGGAGCTGGCATCTCACTCTCTTTGAATCTTCTTTATCATGCTAGGATTAACAGGAAAAAGCAAAAAATTTCAGAATTGCACCGTGCAATGTGGAGATATTACTGTTTGTGCATTTACAATATTCATTGATTTTTGCCATTGAAAAACGTCCAGAAATGTTTGAAGCTACTGACTGAATGAAAGGAGCTGGCATCTCACTCTCTTTGAATCTTCTTTATCATGCTAGGATTAACAGGAAAAAGCAAAAAATTTCAGAATTGCACCGTGCAATGTGGAGATATTACTGTTTGTGCATTTACAATATTCATTGATTTTTGCCATTGAAAAACATGTTTTTCATATACCAGAAATGTTTGAAGCTACTGACTGAATGAAAGGAGCTGGCATCTCACTCTCTTTGAATCTTCTTTATCATGCTAGGATTAACAGAAAAAAGCTAAAAATTTCAGAATTGCACCTTGCAATGTGGAGATATTACTGTTTGTGCATTTACAATATTCATTGATTTTTGCCATTGAAAAACATGTTTTTCATATACCAGAAATGTTTGAAGCTACTGACTGAATGAAAGGAGCTGGCATCTCACTCTCTTTGAATCTTCTTTATCATGCTAGGATTAACAGGAAAAAGCTAAAAATTTCAGAATTGCACCGTGCAATGTGGAGATATTACTGTTTGTGCATTTACAATATTCATTGATTTTTGCCATTGAAAAACATGTTTTTCATATACCAGAAATGTTTGAAGCTACTGACTGAATGAAAGGAGCTGGCATCTCACTCTCTTTGAATCTTCTTTATCATGCTAGGATTAGCAGGAAAAAGCAAAAAATTTCAGAATTGCACCGTGCAATGTGGAGATATTACTGTTTGTGCATTTACAATATTCATTGATTTTTGCCATTGAAAAACATGTTTTTCATATACCAGAAATGTTTGAAGCTACTGACTGAATGAAAGGAGCTGGCATCTCACTCTCTTTGAATCTTCTTTATCATGCTAGGATTAACAGGAAAAAGCTAAAAATTTCAGAATTGCACCTTGCAATGTGGAGATATTACTGTTTGTGCATTTACAATATTCATTGATTTTTGCCATTGAAAAACATGTTTTTCATATACCAGAAATGTTTGAAGCTACTGACTGAATGAAAGGAGCTGGCATCTCACTCTCTTTGAATCTTCTTTATCATGCTAGGATTAACAGGAAAAAGCAAAAAATTTCAGAATTGCACCGTGCAATGTGGAGATATTACTGTTTGTGCATTTACAATATTCATTGATTTTTGCCATTGAAAAACGTCCAGAAATGTTTGAAGCTACTGACTGAATGAAAGGAGCTGGCATCTCACTCTCTTTGAATCTTCTTTATCATGCTAGGATTAACAGGAAAAAGCAAAAAATTTCAGAATTGCACCGTGCAATGTGGAGATATTACTGTTTGTGCATTTACAATATTCATTGATTTTTGCCATTGAAAAACGTCCAGAAATGTTTGAAGCTACTGACTGAATGAAAGGAGCTGGCATCTCACTCTCTTTGAATCTTCTTTATCATGCTAGGATTAACAGGAAAAAGCAAAAAATTTCAGAATTGCAGAGTGCAATGTGGAGATATTACTGTTTGTGCATTTACAATATTCATTGATTTTTGCCATTGAAAAACATGTTTTTCATATACCAGAAATGTTTGAAGCTACTGACTGAATGAAAGGAGCTGGCATCTCACTCTCTTTGAATCTTCTTTATCATGCTAGGATTAACAGGAAAAAGCTAAAAATTTCAGAATTGCACCTTGCAATGTGGAGATATTACTGTTTGTGCATTTACAATATTCATTGATTTTTGCCATTGAAAAACATGTTTTTCATATACCAGAAATGTTTGAAGCTACTGACTGAATGAAAGGAGCTGGCATCTCACTCTCTTTGAATCTTCTTTATCATGCTAGGATTAACAGGAAAAAGCTAAAAATTTCAGAATTGCACCGTGCAATGTGGAGATATTACTGTTTGTGCATTTACAATATTCATTGATTTTTGCCATTGAAAAACATGTTTTTCATATACCAGAAATGTTTGAAGCTACTGACTGAATGAAAGGAGCTGGCATCTCACTCTCTTTGAATCTTCTTTATCATGCTAGGATTAGCAGGAAAAAGCAAAAAATTTCAGAATTGCACCGTGCAATGTGGAGATATTACTGTTTGTGCATTTACAATATTCATTGATTTTTGCCATTGAAAAACATGTTTTTCATATACCAGAAATGTTTGAAGCTACTGACTGAATGAAAGGAGCTGGCATCTCACTCTCTTTGAATCTTCTTTATCATGCTAGGATTAACAGGAAAAAGCTAAAAATTTCAGAATTGCACCTTGCAATGTGGAGATATTACTGTTTGTGCATTTACAATATTCATTGATTTTTGCCATTGAAAAACATGTTTTTCATATACCAGAAATGTTTGAAGCTACTGACTGAATGAAAGGAGCTGGCATCTCACTCTCTTTGAATCTTCTTTATCATGCTAGGATTAACAGGAAAAAGCAAAAAATTTCAGAATTGCACCGTGCAATGTGGAGATATTACTGTTTGTGCATTTACAATATTCATTGATTTTTGCCATTGAAAAACGTCCAGAAATGTTTGAAGCTACTGACTGAATGAAAGGAGCTGGCATCTCACTCTCTTTGAATCTTCTTTATCATGCTAGGATTAACAGGAAAAAGCAAAAAATTTCAGAATTGCACCGTGCAATGTGGAGATATTACTGTTTGTGCATTTACAATATTCATTGATTTTTGCCATTGAAAAACGTCCAGAAATGTTTGAAGCTACTGACTGAATGAAAGGAGCTGGCATCTCACTCTCTTTGAATCTTCTTTATCATGCTAGGATTAACAGGAAAAAGCAAAAAATTTCAGAATTGCACCGTGCAATGTGGAGATATTACTGTTTGTGCATTTACAATATTCATTGATTTTTGCCATTGAAAAACATGTTTTTCATATACCAGAAATGTTTGAAGCTACTGACTGAATGAAAGGAGCTGGCATCTCACTCTCTTTGAATCTTCTTTATCATGCTAGGATTAACAGGAAAAAGCTAAAAATTTCAGAATTGCACCTTGCAATGTGGAGATATTACTGTTTGTGCATTTACAATATTCATTGATTTTTGCCATTGAAAAACATGTTTTTCATATACCAGAAATGTTTGAAGCTACTGACTGAATGAAAGAAGCTGGCATCTCACTCTCTTTGAATCTTCTTTATCATGCTAGGATTAACAGGAAAAAGCTAAAAATTTCAGAATTGCACCATGCAATGTGGAGATATTACTGTTTGTGCATTTACAATATTCATTGATTTTTGCCATTGAAAAACATGTTTTTCATATACCAGAAATGTTTGAAGCTACTGACTGAATGAAAGGAGCTGGCATCTCACTCTCTTTGAATCTTCTTTATCATGCTAGGATTAGCAGGAAAAAGCAAAAAATTTCAGAATTGCACCGTGCAATGTGGAGATATTACTGTTTGTGCATTTACAATATTCATTGATTTTTGCCATTGAAAAACATGTTTTTCATATACCAGAAATGTTTGAAGCTACTGACTGAATGAAAGGAGCTGGCATCTCACTCTCTTTGAATCTTCTTTATCATGCTAGGATTAACAGGAAAAAGCTAAAAATTTCAGAATTGCACCTTGCAATGTGGAGATATTACTGTTTGTGCATTTACAATATTCATTGATTTTTGCCATTGAAAAACATGTTTTTCATATACCAGAAATGTTTGAAGCTACTGACTGAATGAAAGGAGCTGGCATCTCACTCTCTTTGAATCTTCTTTATCATGCTAGGATTAACAGGAAAAAGCAAAAAATTTCAGAATTGCACCGTGCAATGTGGAGATATTACTGTTTGTGCATTTACAATATTCATTGATTTTTGCCATTGAAAAACGTCCAGAAATGTTTGAAGCTACTGACTGAATGAAAGGAGCTGGCATCTCACTCTCTTTGAATCTTCTTTATCATGCTAGGATTAACAGGAAAAAGCAAAAAATTTCAGAATTGCACCGTGCAATGTGGAGATATTACTGTTTGTGCATTTACAATATTCATTGATTTTTGCCATTGAAAAACATGTTTTTCATATACCAGAAATGTTTGAAGCTACTGACTGAATGAAAGGAGCTGGCATCTCACTCTCTTTGAATCTTCTTTATCATGCTAGGATTAACAGGAAAAAGCTAAAAATTTCAGAATTGCACCGTGCAATGTGGAGATATTACTGTTTGTGCATTTACAATATTCATTGATTTTTGCCATTGAAAAACATGTTTTTCATATACCAGAAATGTTTGAAGCTACTGACTGAATGAAAGGAGCTGGCATCTCACTCTCTTTGAATCTTCTTTATCATGCTAGGATTAGCAGGAAAAAGCAAAAAATTTCAGAATTGCACCGTGCAATGTGGAGATATTACTGTTTGTGCATTTACAATATTCATTGATTTTTGCCATTGAAAAACGTCCAGAAATGTTTGAAGCTACTGACTGAATGAAAGGAGCTGGCATCTCACTCTCTTTGAATCTTCTTTATCATGCTAGGATTAACAGGAAAAAGCAAAAAATTTCAGAATTGCACCGTGCAATGTGGAGATATTACTGTTTGTGGATTTACAATATTCATTGATTTTTGCCATTGAAAAACGTCCAGAAATGTTTGAAGCTACTGACTGAATGAAAGGAGCTGGCATCTCACTCTCTTTGAATCTTCTTTATCATGCTAGGATTAACAGGAAAAAGCAAAAAATTTCAGAATTGCACCGTGCAATGTGGAGATATTACTGTTTGTGCATTTACAATATTCATTGATTTTTGCCATTGAAAAACATGTTTTTCATATACCAGAAATGTTTGAAGCTACTGACTGAATGAAAGGAGCTGGCATCTCACTCTCTTTGAATCTTCTTTATCATGCTAGGATTAACAGGAAAAAGCTAAAAATTTCAGAATTGCACCTTGCAATGTGGAGATATTACTGTTTGTGCATTTACAATATTCATTGATTTTTGCCATTGAAAAACATGTTTTTCATATACCAGAAATGTTTGAAGCTACTGACTGAATGAAAGGAGCTGGCATCTCACTCTCTTTGATTCTTCTTTATCATGCTAGGTTTAACAGGAAAAAGCTAAAAATTTCAGAATTGCACCGTGCAATGTGGAGATATTACTGTTTGTGCATTTACAATATTCATTGATTTTTGCCATTGAAAAACATGTTTTTCATATACCAGAAATGTTTGAAGCTACTGACTGAATGAAAGGAGCTGGCATCTCACTCTCTTTGAATCTTCTTTATCATGCTAGGATTAGCAGGAAAAAGCAAAAAATTTCAGAATTGCACCGTGCAATGTGGAGATATTACTGTTTGTGCATTTACAATATTCATTGATTTTTGCCATTGAAAAACATGTTTTTCATATACCAGAAATGTTTGAAGCTACTGACTGAATGAAAGGAGCTGGCATCTCACTCTCTTTGAATCTTCTTTATCATGCTAGGATTAACAGGAAAAAGCTAAAAATTTCAGAATTGCACCTTGCAATGTGGAGATATTACTGTTTGTGCATTTACAATATTCATTGATTTTTGCCATTGAAAAACGTCCAGAAATGTTTGAAGCTACTGACTGAATGAAAGGAGCTGGCATCTCACTCTCTTTGAATCTTCTTTATCATGCTAGGATTAACAGGAAAAAGCTAAAAATTTCACAATTGCACCGTGCAATGTGGAGATATTACTGTTTGTGCATTTACAATATTCATTGATTTTTGCCATTGAAAAATATGTTTTTCATATACCAGAAATGTTTGAAGCTACTGACTGAATGAAAGGAGCTGGCATCTCACTCTCTTTGAATCTTCTTTATCATGCTAGGATTAACAGGAAAAAGCTAAAAATTTCAGAATTGCACCTTGCAATGTGGAGATATTACTGTTTGTGCATTTACAATATTCATTGATTTTTGCCATTGAAAAACATGTTTTTCATATACCAGAAATGTTTGAAGCTACTGACTGAATGAAAGGAGCTGGCATCTCACTCTCTTTGAATCTTCTTTATCATGCTAGGATTAACAGGAAAAAGCAAAAAATTTCAGAATTGCACCGTGCAATGTGGAGATATTACTGTTTGTGCATTTACAATATTCATTGATTTTTGCCATTGAAAAACATGTTTTTCATATACCAGAAATGTTTGAAGCTACTGACTGAATGAAAGGAGCTGGCATCTCACTCTCTTTGAATCTTCTTTATCATGCTAGGATTAACAGGAAAAAGCAAAAAATTTCAGAATTGCACCGTGCAATGTGGAGATATTACTGTTTGTGCATTTACAATATTCATTGATTTTTGCCATTGAAAAACATGTTTTTCATATACCAGAAATGTTTGAAGCTACTGACTGAATGAAAGGAGCTGGCATCTCACTCTCTTTGAATCTTCTTTATCATGCTAGGATTAGCAGGAAAAAGCAAAAAATTTCAGAATTGCACCGTGCAATGTGGAGATATTACTGTTTGTGCATTTACAATATTCATTGATTTTTGCCATTGAAAAACATGTTTTTCATATACCAGAAATGTTTGAAGCTACTGACTGAATGAAAGGAGCTGGCATCTCACTCTCTTTGAATCTTCTTTATCATGCTAGGATTAACAGGAAAAAGCTAAAAATTTCAGAATTGCACCTTGCAATGTGGAGATATTACTGTTTGTGCATTTACAATATTCATTGATTTTTGTCATTGAAAAACATGTTTTTCATATACCAGAAATGTTTGAAGCTACTGACTGAATGAAAGGAGCTGGCATCTCACTCTCTTTGAATCTTCTTTATCATGCTAGGATTAACAGGAAAAAGCAAAAAATTTCAGAATTGCACCGTGCAATGTGGAGATATTACTGTTTGTGCATTTACAATATTCATTGATTTTTGCCATTGAAAAACGTCCAGAAATGTTTGAAGCTACTGACTGAATGAAAGGAGCTGGCATCTCACTCTCTTTGAATCTTCTTTATCATGCTAGGATTAACAGGAAAAAGCAAAAAATTTCAGAATTGCACCGTGCAATGTGGAGATATTACTGTTTGTGCATTTACAATATTCATTGATTTTTGCCATTGAAAAACATGTTTTTCATATACCAGAAATGTTTGAAGCTACTGACTGAATGAAAGGAGCTGGCATCTCACTCTCTTTGAATCTTCTTTATCATGCTAGGATTAACAGGAAAAAGCTAAAAATTTCAGAATTGCACCGTGCAATGTGGAGATATTACTGTTTGTGCATTTACAATATTCATTGATTTTTGCCATTGAAAAACATGTTTTTCATATACCAGAAATGTTTGAAGCTACTGACTGAATGAAAGGAGCTGGCATCTCACTCTCTTTGAATCTTCTTTATCATGCTAGGATTAACAGGAAAAAGCAAAAAATTTCAGAATTGCACCGTGCAATGTGGAGATATTACTGTTTGTGCATTTACAATATTCATTGATTTTTGCCATTGAAAAACATGTTTTTCATATACCAGAAATGTTTGAAGCTACTGACTGAATGAAAGGAGCTGGCATCTCACTCTCTTTGAATCTTCTTTATCATGCTAGGATTAACAGGAAAAAGCAAAAAATTTCAGAATTGCACCGTGCAATGTGGAGATATTACTGTTTGTGCATTTACAATATTCATTGATTTTTGCCATTGAAAAACATGTTTTTCATATACCAGAAATGTTTGAAGCTACTGACTGAATGAAAGGAGCTGGCATCTCACTCTCTTTGAATCTTCTTTATCATGCTAGGATTAACAGGAAAAAGCTAAAAATTTCAGAATTGCACCTTGCAATGTGGAGATATTACTGTTTGTGCATTTACAATATTCATTGATTTTTGCCATTGAAAAACATGTTTTTCATATACCAGAAATGTTTGAAGCTACTGACTGAAGGAAAGGAGCTGGCATCTCACTCTCTTTGAATCTTCTTTAGCATGCTAGGATTAACAGGAAAAAGCAAAAAATTTCAGAATTGCACCGTGCAATGTGGAGATATTACTGTTTGTGCATTTACAATATTCATTGATTTTTGCCATTGAAAAACATGTTTTTCATATACCAGAAATGTTTGAAGCTACTGACTGAATGAAAGGAGCTGGCATCTCACTCTCTTTGAATCTTCTTTATCATGCTAGGATTAACAGGAAAAAGCTAAAAATTTCAGAATTGCACCTTGCAATGTGGAGATATTACTGTTTGTGTATTTACAATATTCATTGATTTTTGCCATTGAAAAACATGTTTTTCATATACCAGAAATGTTTGAAGCTACTGACTGAATGAAAGGAGCTGGCATCTCACTCTCTTTGAATCTTCTTTATCATGCTAGGATTAACAGGAAAAAGCTAAAAATTTCAGAATTGCACCGTGCAATGTGGAGATATTACTGTTTGTGCATTTACAATATTCATTGATTTTTGCCATTGAAAAACATGTTTTTCATATACCAGAAATGTTTGAAGCTACTGACTGAATGAAAGGAGCTGGCATCTCACTCTCTTTGAATCTTCTTTATCATGCTAGGATTAGCAGGAAAAAGCAAAAAATTTCAGAATTGCACCGTGCAATGTGGAGATATTACTGTTTGTGCATTTACAATATTCATTGATTTTTGCCATTGAAAAACATGTTTTTCATATACCAGAAATGTTTGAAGCTACTGACTGAATGAAAGGAGCTGGCATCTCACTCTCTTTGAATCTTCTTTATCATGCTAGGATTAACAGGAAAAAGCTAAAAATTTCAGAATTGCACCTTGCAATGTGGAGATATTACTGTTTGTGCATTTACAATATTCATTGATTTTTGCCATTGAAAAACGTACAGAAATGTTTGAAGCTACTGACTGAATGAAAGGAGCTGGCATCTCACTCTCTTTGAATCTTCTTTATCATGCTAGGATTAACAGGAAAAAGCTAAAAATTTCAGAATTGCACCGTGCAATGTGGAGATATTACTGTTTGTGCATTTACAATATTCATTGATTTTTGCCATTGAAAAACATGTTTTTCATATACCAGAAATGTTTGAAGCTACTGACTGAATGAAAGGAGCTGGCATCTCACTCTCTTTGAATCTTCTTTATCATGCTAGGATTAGCAGGAAAAAGCAAAAAATTTCAGAATTGCACCGTGCAATGTGGAGATATTACTGTTTGTGCATTTACAATATTCATTGATTTTTGCCGTTGAAAAACATGTTTTTCATATACCAGAAATGTTTGAAGCTACTGACTGAATGAAAGGAGCTGGCATCTCACTCTCTTTGAATCTTCTTTATCATGCTAGGATTAACAGGAAAAAGCTAAAAATTTCAGAATTGCACCGTGCAATGTGGAGATATTACTGTTTGTGCATTTACAATATTCATTGATTTTTGCCATTGAAAAACGTCCAGAAATGTTTGAAGCTACTGACTGAATGAAAGGAGCTGGCATCTCACTCTCTTTGAATCTTCTTTATCATGCTAGGATTAGCAGGAAAAAGCAAAAAATTTCAGAATTGCACCGTGCAATGTGGAGATATTACTGTTTGTGCATTTACAATATTCATTGATTTTTGCCATTGAAAAACATGTTTTTCATATACCAGAAATGTTTGAAGCTACTGACTGAATGAAAGGAGCTGGCATCTCACTCTCTTTGAATCTTCTTTATCATGCTAGGATTAACAGGAAAAAGCAAAAAATTTCAGAATTGCACCGTGCAATGTGGAGATATTACTGTTTGTGCATTTACAATATTCATTGATTTTTGCCATTGAAAAACATGTTTTTCATATACCAGAAATGTTTGAAGCTACTGACTGAATGAAAGGAGCTGGCATCTCACTCTCTTTGAATCTTCTTTATCATGCTAGGATTAACAGGAAAAAGCTAAAAATTTCAGAATTGCACCGTGCAATGTGGAGATATTACTGTTTGTGCATTTACAATATTCATTGATTTTTGCCATTGAAAAACATGTTTTTCATATACCAGAAATGTTTGAAGCTACTGACTGAATGAAAGGAGCTGGCATCTCACTCTCTTTGAATCTTCTTTATCATGCTAGGATTAGCAGGAAAAAGCAAAAAATTTCAGAATTGCACCGTGCAATGTGGAGATATTACTGTTTGTGCATTTACAATATTCATTGATTTTTGCCGTTGAAAAACATGTTTTTCATATACCAGAAATGTTTGAAGCTACTGACTGAATGAAAGGAGCTGGCATCTCACTCTCTTTGAATCTTCTTTATCATGCTAGGATTAACAGGAAAAAGCTAAAAATTTCAGAATTGCACCGTGCAATGTGGAGATATTACTGTTTGTGCATTTACAATATTCATTGATTTTTGCCATTGAAAAACGTCCAGAAATGTTTGAAGCTACTGACTGAATGAAAGGAGCTGGCATCTCACTCTCTTTGAATCTTCTTTATCATGCTAGGATTAGCAGGAAAAAGCAAAAAATTTCAGAATTGCACCGTGCAATGTGGAGATATTACTGTTTGTGCATTTACAATATTCATTGATTTTTGCCATTGAAAAACATGTTTTTCATATACCAGAAATGTTTGAAGCTACTGACTGAATGAAAGGAGCTGGCATCTCACTCTCTTTGAATCTTCTTTATCATGCTAGGATTAACAGGAAAAAGCTAAAAATTTCAGAATTGCACCGTGCAATGTGGAGATATTACTGTTTGTGCATTTACAATATTCATTGATTTTTGCCATTGAAAAACATGTTTTTCATATACCAGAAATGTTTGAAGCTACTGACTGAATGAAAGGAGCTGGCATCTCACTCTCTTTGAATCTTCTTTATCATGCTAGGATTAACAGGAAAAAGCAAAAAATTTCAGAATTGCACCGTGCAATGTGGAGATATTACTGTTTGTGCATTTACAATATTCATTGATTTTTGCCATTGAAAAACGTCCAGAAATGTTTGAAGCTACTGACTGAATGAAAGGAGCTGGCATCTCACTCTCTTTGAATCTTCTTTATCATGCTAGGATTAACAGGAAAAAGCTAAAAATTTCAGAATTGCACCGTGCAATGTGGAGATATTACTGTTTGTGCATTTACAATATTCATTGATTTTTGCCATTGAAAAACATGTTTTTCATATACCAGAAATGTTTGAAGCTACTGACTGAATGAAAGGAGCTGGCATCTCACTCTCTTTGAATCTTCTTTATCATGCTAGGATTAACAGGAAAAAGCTAAAAATTTCAGAATTGCACCTTGCAATGTGGAGATATTACTGTTTGTGCATTTACAATATTCATTGATTTTTGCCATTGAAAAACATGTTTTTCATATACCAGAAATGTTTGAAGCTACTGACTGAATGAAAGGAGCTGGCATCTCACTCTCTTTGAATCTTCTTTATCATGCTAGGATTAGCAGGAAAAAGCAAAAAATTTCAGAATTGCACCGTGCAATGTGGAGATATTACTGTTTGTGCATTTACAATATTCATTGATTTTTGCCATTGAAAAACATGTTTTTCATATACCAGAAATGTTTGAAGCTACTGACTGAATGAAAGGAGCTGGCATCTCACTCTCTTTGAATCTTCTTTATCATGCTAGGATTAACAGGAAAAAGCTAAAAATTTCAGAATTGCACCGTGCAATGTGGAGATATTACTGTTTGTGCATTTACAATATTCATTGATTTTTGCCATTGAAAAACGTCCAGAAATGTTTGAAGCTACTGACTGAATGAAAGGAGCTGGCATCTCACTCTCTTTGAATCTTCTTTATCATGCTAGGATTAGCAGGAAAAAGCAAAAAATTTC